>NW_021263994.1:0-886 GCF_002162155.2 Triticum dicoccoides
TAGTGTAAAATTATTTGAACTAGCTTGAAGAGCTGGTTCAACTCTAGTGTAAAATTACATGTACTAGGTTATAGAGCTAGTTCTACTATAGTGTAAAATTATTTGAACTAGCTTGTATAGCTAGTGCAACTCTAGAGTAAAATTATTTGAACTAGCTTGTAGAGCTAATTCAACTCTACTGTAAAATTATTCGTACTAGGTTATAGAGCTAGTTCAATTCTGGTGTGAAATTATCTGAACTAGCTTGTAGATATAGTTCTACACTAGTGTAAAATTATTTGAACTAGCTTGTAGAGTTAGTTCAACTCTACTTTGAAATTATTTGTACTAGGTTATATAGCTACTTCAACTCTAGTGTAAAATTATCTGAACTAGCTTGTAGATATAGTTCTACACTAGTGTAAAATTATTTGAACTTGCTTGTAGAGCTAGTTCAACTCTAGTGTAAAATTATTTGTACTAGGTTATAGAGCTAGTTCTACTATAGTGCAAAATTATTTGAACTAGCTTGTAGAGCTAGTTCAATTCTAGTGTAAAATTATTTGAACTAGCTTATAGAGTTAGGTCAACTCTACTGTGAAATTATTTGTACTAGGTTATATAGCTAGTTCAACTCTAGTGTAAAATTATCTGAACTAGCTTGTATAGCTAGTTCAACTCTAGTGTAAAATTATTTGAACTAGCTTGTAGAGCTAGTTCAACTCTAGTGTAAAATTATTTGAACTAGGTTATAGATCTAGTTCAACTCTAGTGTAAAATTATTTGAACTAGCTTGTAGAGCTAGTAAAATTCTAGTGTAAAATTATTTGAACTAGGTTATAGATCTTGTTCAACTCTATAGTGTAAAATTATTTGAACTAGCTTGTATAGCTAGTTCAACTCTAGA
>NW_021263995.1:0-1274 GCF_002162155.2 Triticum dicoccoides
ATGTATGAGATGTTCATGCTATTGTAATAGGAATCACGACTTGCATGTCGATGAGTATGACAACCGGCAGGAGCCATAGGAGTTGTCTTTATTCTTTTATATGACCTGCGTGTCATCAAGAAACACCATGTAAATTACTTTACTTTATTGCTAAACGCGTTAGCCATAGTAGTAGAAGTAATAGTTGGCGAGCAACTTCATGGAGACACGATGATGGAGATCATGATGATGGAGATCATGGTGTCAAGCCGGTGACAAGATGATCATGGAGCCCCAAGATGGAGATCAAAGGAGCTATGTGATATTGGCCATATCATGTCACGTTTATTATTTGATTGCATGTGATGTTTATCATGTTTTGCATCTTGTTTACTTAGAACGACGGTAGTAAATAAGATGATCCCTCACAATAAATTCAAGAAGTGTTCCCCCTAACTGTGCATCGTTGCGACAGTTCGCTGTTTCAAAACACCACGTGATGATCGGGTGTTTTATTCAGAAGTTCACATACAACGGGTGTAAGACAGATTTACACATGCAAACACTTAGGTTGACTTGACGAGCCTAGCATGTACAGACATGGCCTCGGAACACAGAAGACCGAAAGGTCGAGCATGAGTCGTATAGAAGATACGATCAACATGAAGATGTTCACCGATGTTGACTAGTCCGTCTCACGTGATGATCGGACACGGTCTAGTTTAACTCGGATCATGTAATACTTAGATGACTAGAGGGATGTCTAATCTAAGTGGGAGTTCACTAATAATTTGATTAGTTGAACTTAATTATCATGAACTTAGTCTAAATATTTTACAATATGTCTTGTAGATCAAATGGCCAACGTAGTCCTCAACTTCAATGCGTTCCTAGAGAAAACCAAGCTGAAAGACGATGGCAGCAACTATACGGACTGGGTCCGGAACCTGAGGATCATCCTCATAGCTGCCAAGAAAGATTATGTCCTACAAGCACCGCTTGGTGACGCACCCGTTCTCCCTGCAGAACAAGATGTTATGAACGCTTGGCAGGCACGTTTCGATGACTACTCCCTCGTTCAGTGCGGCATGCTTTACAGCCTAGAGCCGGGGCTCCAAAAGTGTTTTGAGAGACATGGAGCATATGAGATGTTCGAAGAGCTGAAAATGGTTTTCCAAGCTCATGCCCGGGTCGAGAGATATGAAGTCTCCGACAAATTCTTCAGCTGTAAGATGGAGGAAAACAGTTCTGTCAGTGAGCACATACTCACTATGTCTGGGTTGCATAACCGCTTG
>NW_021263996.1:0-2597 GCF_002162155.2 Triticum dicoccoides
TCTCAACACATTGTGTACATTATGATTCTTGCCACGATTGAAACACATCTATCCAGTCAAAACAATCCGTAGAATAGATGCGATTTGAAAATTTAGGGTTAGGTTTCCGCCGAAACCATCTCGGACCCACCGAGTTGAAAAACCCGGTCCCATCGATTCGGCTAACGCCATTGCACTAGTAACTCTCGGTCTGACCGAGAATTGCTAATCGGTGTGACCGATTTTAGGACTCAGTGAAACCCTAGCAGTCTTGGTGCCACCGAACTGTGACTCGGTCTGACCGAGATCACTAGTTTAGGTTCCAAAACTGCTTCGGTATCACCGAGTTTGAAAATCGGTTGATCCGAAATGCTTTCTATGCAAAACTAAAACTAAGTTTTTGAATCATTTGTTTGCAAAAATCTCTGCATTTTGTGATGCTCATCCATTCTATCTCATCCATAACTATTCACAGGGTCAGCAGTCAGAGTTCTCATCATGTTAGACCAAAGTGATAGTCAGAACAGGGAAGAAGAGCAGATTCACATGAGTGAGGGCACTAGTCCCTCAAGTTCCTCAGATGATGGCAACAGAAGTACTCCTAGCAATTTGCCAAAATAAGCCACAAGAGCAAGAAGGAAGAGAACCTCAAACTCAGAGGATGAGGACTATGTGGCAGCTGAAGATGAGGCTACTTCCAAGAAAGTAGTGCTCAAAAAGGAGTATGACTCAGCTAAGACCACAAAGCCTGGACTGAATAGGAAGGTCCCTGCCAAGAGGACATCTATGCTGAAGGTCAGAGGATCAACACAAGAACTAGAGAAACCTGATCCCAAGGAGCCATCTACAGAAGGAAATAAGAGAAAGGAAAGGGTAAAAAAGACCATGGCCAGAGTTGTTGGACAACCTTCCATGATGGAAGAGGAGGAGGAGAAGAGGTTGCTGCACCAGCACCCAAGGCACAGAAGCTGATGGGAGATGCCATAAAGTCAGGGGCTGCAACATCAAAGCCCAAAGAAGCACCCAAAGCTGCCTCCAAGCCCGAATCTGCACCTAAGAGGAATACCAGGAGTATACCAGCTGCTGAGAAGAACAAGGCCCCAGTGCCTGAAGTTGCCGCTGAGGAAGATGATGAAGGACAAGTCCTAAGGAAGCTCAAACCCAAGATTCCAGACCACAACGATGCTCATCCAGTGGCTGAAAATATGAAGCTAAGGAAGGATGCAGGGCTCAGGCAGTGGAGATTGTCTGATCCATACGCAATCAGGAGAAGAACTACTGTAGATTACATGTTCCACACTAAGGAACATCAGGACTTCTATGAGACTATGCTGTTGGATAAGAAGCCCATAGTCTATGACATGAGGTGGGTGGACTGGAAATACATGAAGGCCAATGAGGATCATTACCCAGGAGTATATGACAGCTTTAAGGCTTGTGGAGTTGATGAGTTTGTTGGACAGAAGTACACAAACTGGAATGATGAGCTAGTTATGCAATTCTACTCCACAGCTCATTTTTATCCTGATGGCAGAATTGTCTGGATGTCTGAAGGTACGAGGTACCAATCAACTATTAAGGAATAGGCTAATCTGATTAATTCCCCAGAGGAGAAGCAAGATGACTTGGATGTCTACTCCAAGAAGAAGAAGGATCACAATTCCATGTCTCATATGTACAAGGAGATCCAAGACAAGGCCCTTGAAACTTTCAAGTTTGGGTCTGTCCACTTTCTTCTGTCAGGGCTGCCAACAATCAACTGGATTCTTAGACACACTCTTTTTCCCAAGTCAGGCGACCACAATATGATCAGAGGGCATGCAATCAATATGCTTCACATTTTTGATGTGTCACAGAGATTCAAAGTCATGAGCCTCATAGTTGAGACTATCAAGAGGACAGCAGCAGACCAAAAGAGAAGTTGTAGATATGCCCCACAAATCCAGGAGCTGATCAACTCAAAGATGGGCACAGGAAAATATCTGTTGGATAAGGAACACTTTGTTCTCTATCCAGACTTTGAGGACAATCAAGTTGTCATGAATGAGGATGACCCATCATCAGTGCAAGCTCAAGAGAAGAAGGAGAAAGCAAAGAAAGAGAAGGCTGCCAAGATGCCAACACTAGAGGAGGCATCTGAATACTTTTTGAAGAGCAAGTAGGACCAACTTGGTTACTTGATAGCATCAACTCTGAGGATTGATAAGGGGTTGGCCACCCTAACTCAAAACCAGGAGAGCCTGGAAAGAATCATGGAACAAAAATTCTATGATTTAGATGTCAAAGTAACCGAGATTCAGTCAGTTGTGGAGCAGCTACAGGATGACATGCAGGAGAGGAAGGGCAGGATAACTACTGATGCATTTGCCAGTGACAGACACTAGAGCCACTTCATCTACACCAGCTACAGCTCCAGTGTAACCAGCTCCAGCTCCAACTCCTTCAGCTCCAACCACATCAACTGAAGTCTTCGTCCAAGGAACCATCTCTACACCACCAACTGAAGACCAAGCCTGAGAGACGATATAGTACTATCCATTTTGTAGGAACTTTTTGGTAACTTGTTGCCAAAGGGGGAGAAAAATGTATAGATCATAGGCTTCGAGAGAGAGAGAGAG
>NW_021263997.1:0-1001 GCF_002162155.2 Triticum dicoccoides
TTACCGGGTTACCGGGAGGTTACCGGAACCCCCCGGGAGCCATATGGGCCATCATGGGCCTTAGTGGAAAGGAGAAAGGGGCAGCCCAAGGGGGCTGCGCGCCTCCCCCCTTCCCCTAGTCCTATTAGGACTAGGAGAGGTGGCCGGCCACCCCTCTCCCTCTTTCCCCCTTGGGAATCCTAGTTGGAATAGGATTGGGGGGGGGGAGTCCTACTCCCGGTAGGAGTAGGACTCCTCCTGCGCCACCTCCTCCTGGCCGGCGCCTCCTCCCCCCCTTGGCTCCTTTATATACGGAGGCAGGGGCACCTCTAAACACACAAGTTGACACAAGTTGATCCACGTGATCGATTCCTTAGCCGTGTGCGGTGCCCCCTGCCACCATATTCCTCGATAATACTGTAGCGGAGTTTAGGCGAAGCCCTGTTGCTGTAGTTCATCAAGATCGTCACCACGCCGTCGTGCTGACGAAACTCTTCCCCGACACTTTGCTGGATCGGAGTCTGGGGATCGTCATCGAGCTGAACGTGTGCTCGAACTCGGAGGTGCCGTAGTTTCGGTGCTTGATCGGTTGGATCGTGAAGACGTACGACTACTTCCTCTACGTCGTGTCATCGCTTCCGCAGTCGGTCTGCGTTGGGTACGTAGACAACACTCTCCTCTCATTGCTATGCATCACATGATCCTGTGTGCGCGTAGGAAATTTTTTGAAATTACTACGAAACCCAACAGTGGTATCAGAGCCAGGTTATTGATGTTGATGTTATATGCACGAGTAGAACACAAGTGAGTTGTGGACGATACAAGTCATACTGCCTACCAGCATGTCATATTTTGGTTCGGCGGTATTGTTGGACGAGACGACCCAGACCAACCTTACGCGTACGCTTACGCGAGACCGGTTCCCTCGACGTGCTTTGCACAGAGATGGCTTGCGGGCGACTGTCTCTCCAACTTTAGTTGAACCAAGTATGGCTACGCCCGGTCCTTGCGAAGGTTAAAAC
>NW_021263998.1:0-2640 GCF_002162155.2 Triticum dicoccoides
CAAGAAACCATGCATTTGTAAGAACTTTCTCTTGTAGTGAGCATTCTGGAATGTCCACACAATGCTTTATACCATTGACACTTTCAGATTCAACACGTGTGGCGTCCTCGCCGACCTAGCTCAAGCCCACCAGATTATTCACACCATGCCTTATGCCACCGACACTTCTGCTTTGACATGTGTGACGTCCTCACCGTCCTGACTTTCAGAAATAAATATCCAGTGGAACATCCGAGCATCCATATAAAAATCACATTGATCAACAGTAACTCCGCGTGAACCCGAATGGGCGCAAGGATACGAAATCAGACAATAAAAAGTAACAATGAATGCACACACAATGGTCAACCATACAAAACGGGTGTTCGTCATGCACTTTTCTCAAATCAACTATTAGACCGCAGAATTGTCCTCGACTCTTGAAGCTCTCGAACCTATTCGCTAAAAATAATTAAGAAGGCTACTTCAAATACTAATCACTTACAACAGTGTTCATGCCTAACCGTATATTGGCATCTTTCATATACTTGTAAACATGGATCCATCAGTCTCTATCTCTTTATGTACATAAGAGGCTGAAATAATTTCCAACCTACAGATGCCTAATTCTATTCGTATAGGCAGTTGGGTAGATTGATGCTTATCTAACAAGGACAATTATTCGGACCATTCGGGTTGATGTTTGTGCCATGGATATTGCGGATGTCCTTGTTGGACAAGCATCAATCTGCCAAACTGCCTATAAGAATAGAATTAGGCAGCTGTAGGTTGGAAATTCTTTTGGCATGTTATGTACATAAACTGGACTCTGAGAAAAGGACTGATGGATCCATGTTTACAAGTATATGAAAGATGCCAGTACATGGTTAGGCATACACACTATGTTAAGTGATTAGTATTTGAATTAGCCTTCTAAATCATTTTTTACAAATGGGTTTGAGAGTTTCAAGAGTCGAGACAATTCTACGGTCTAATAGTTGAGTCGAGCAAGTGTGTGACGAACCCCTGTTTTGTAGGGTTGATCATCGTGTGTGTATTCGTTGTTATTTGTTATTGTCTGATTTCGTATCCTTGTGCACATTCGGGTTCACTCGATGTTACGGTTGATCAACGTGATTTTTATATCGATGCTCGGATGTTCCACAGGATATTTATTTCTGAAAGCCAGGACCATGAGGACGTCACACATGTCTAATACAAAGTGTCTGTGGTTTAAGGCATGGTGTGATTAAACTGGTGCGCTTGAGCTAGGTCGTTGTGGACGCGACACTTGTTCAATCCAAAAGTGTAGGTGGTATAAAGCATTGTGTGGATATTCCGAAATGCTCAATACAAGAGAAAGTTCTTACAAATGCATGGTTTCTGTGCGTTGCAAACGGGAGAGTAAACATTTTTTAGCTGAGCAACTATTTTCATTTCAATTCAATTTTGATTCTGACTCGTCATATTGATAACGTGCACCTACGACCACAAAGATGCAACATCTGGGTGGTGCCATTCAAGACTGAGGAGGCCAGATCTATAAATTATGTGTCACCATCACATGCAGCAGATGGAACACAAATTAATATCATACTTATCGGTTCCAATATTAAGTATTATGACTATCACAATTATTGTTTGGATATTTTCAAAATAAACATTCATTCACTTCCGATGTTCATGAATATTGTAAGTGTATGTACATCCTGTTAAAAAATTGTTTGTGTATTCACTAAAAAACAAATGTTCGGTCCATTGGTAAGTACCCGCGTGGTTTTCACCAAGAAAAATTACATACGTAGGTTGTTAGATCATGGTATATGTACAAAGGGAGAACTCGGTGCAAATACAACAAGCCGATGGATTATACTAGACTCACTATAATCATTTACCTAGCTCACTCCTTGCCAAACATCACATAACATTGTGTGCCGCGTGTTAACTTGTAATATGGATCCGCGTCCAAAATGAAGACGAATTATGCTTTATTGATTAGGTTGCAATATAAATAGCATTTAAAAATATTTGACATGTAAAATAACATCATATTCAGATTCTACACATCTTTCTAATCAAATTCCACATATAACATGTTAAAATTGAAGTTGCGGTTTAAAAGATATGGACATTTACATTTGTGCCCCTAACTCGAATCCACTACTCAGATTTGCCCCTAATTTCGATGCATACTCAAATTTGCCCCTCTGTCGTTAGTTCCCCTTGTAGAAATGCCCTTTTGTGTGGTTTTCGCCTTACCAAAGCTCGTTGAGCGTCTACTAGACGTTTTATGGACATCATTGCCCTGCCTCCTTATGTCATTGACATGTGGGACCCACTCTGAAAAATCAAAGGACAAAACTCTTTATCTCACCCCCTCTCTCACTCTCTTACTTGTGGGGCCAAACTAGAAAAAGGAAAAAAGACTCTCTCTCACCCCTCTTGCACACACTTACAAGTGGGCCAAACCAAAACTATAAAAGTACAAATAAAACCTTCTCTCTCAGACCCTCTCTCTCCCTGACATGTGTGAATAATCATGGTTTAAGGCATGGTGTGAATAATCCGGTGGGCTTGAGCTAGGTCGTTGTGGAGGCGACACTTGTTCAATCCAAAAGTGTAGGTGGTATAAAGCATTGTGTGGATATTCTGGAATGCTCA
>NW_021263999.1:0-1514 GCF_002162155.2 Triticum dicoccoides
TATCGGAATGAACAAGGGGGTTTTGCTTGCCTGGCACTTCTGAAGATAACATTGAGTCTTCATCAGTGTCAACGATCACATCATCGGTATCACGTCTATCGAGAGGGGACAAATACCGGCAACACAGAAGGGAACACAATCAATGCAATGCACAATATGATGCATGGTCATGACATGGCAAAATGAATGTGTTATGAGCTAATGCAACTAGCAATAGATTAAATGAAGTTGGTTTGAATACAAGATTCAAATTCAAACTCCATATGTGATTATTCAAATGCCCTTTAATTGATTTGTGCTAAACAGCATCTATAAGTTGTTCTAACATGCATGAAAATGGTACAGATGGATTCCTTGAATTTTTCTGATAATTTTTCATATATAATTTATTTAATTTGGAGTTATGGTTAATTTTCTATGATTTATTGAAGTTTAGGGCATTTTCTGAAATTAATAAATCATTTCTGATTTATTTAAAAACTCTAGAAAACAATTACTGCATCAGCCTGACGTCATGATGACGTCAGCAGGTCAACTGGACTGGCTCGGGTCAAACCTGACGTGTGGGGGCCACACGTCAGTGACAGGGGGGTTTAACAGAGGTTAGTTTAATCCTAATTAAGAGTTAGTGGCGCTGGGGCCCACTGGTCAGTGTCAGGGTTAATTAACAGAGGTTGATTAAGTTTAAACTAATCCTAACCCGAATTAGCAGGGACGGGCCCCACTTGTCATTGAGCCAGGGGAGGTCAAACCCCCTGGTCAACCGGGGCTAACACGCCGGCGTTTAGCCGCCGGCGGCAGCAAACGCGGCGGAGGGCGCGGGATTTCCACTCCGGCGCCCAATCGAGCAGCGGAAGGCACGCGCGGGAAGCTGGGGCTCGTGCGCACCCACTGGTGCCCTCCGTTTCACCAGAGATGGCTTAGATCGACGGCGGCGACCACTTGGGCGGCGGCCGGAGTTCGGGCGTGAGCGGGATCGGGCTGCGGGGCACTGGGAGGCCACCTGAGGGGCTCGGCGGCACCCTCGTGGCACCGGGAGCACGATGGAAGGCTCGGTTTGGGCGGAGGCGGACCGAGACGGCGACGGCGACATGGACGGCGGCGAGAGGCTTCGGCCGTGGTGGGGAGGAGGGCTACAGTGAGGGAACGAGGGGGAGAAGAGAGGGGAAACGGAGAGGGGCTCACAGCGGGACCAGCGAGCGCGAGGGCGAGGTCGGGGATGCCCGGTAGCTCCCGAATCGACGGCGAGTACCCACGGCGGCCGGAGGCGAGGATGGCGACGGCGATGGCTCCACGGGGTGCTCCGTCTTGCGTGGCTCGACGAGGAGGTAGAGGGGGTCGCGGCGGAGCTGGGGAGCGTGTCGGGGAGGCGAGGGGAGGCCGGTGGCGGCGGCTATGGCGAACGGCGGCGATGGGTGCGTTCGGACACGGGAGAGAGAGAGCGAGGGAGAGGAGAGGAAGAACCGGGGGAGAGTGAGAGAGTACGGGGGGCGTGGCGTCGTTCTAGGGCATCC
>NW_021264000.1:0-1341 GCF_002162155.2 Triticum dicoccoides
GACGCATTTTCGCGCATGTGTCCGCGGCGTTCTGCTGCGGCAACCGTTGACCCCATATCGGTCGACTCCCCTATCGACCACCCTCCCGGTCTCCCGCCAGCGCAAGCGCTCGGGTCGGTCGAGGCTTCAGCGGTAGGTGAGACACGCGGTGGCTCGCCAGACGGCCACCACCCAAGTTGCGGCAATCGAGCCCGACGAATCTCTCTACGGCCTGTTCGATCTGTCGACTTGCTCCGTAGAGACTGCATCCGAATGCGATAGCAGTGATCCAGCGGCGGAAATCCTGATGGTCGACGGGCCTCGCAGCCCCCCTGGCTTCGCCCGCGATGGTGGGGCAGGCGACGGAGGCGACCCTGCACGAGACCACGAAGAGTACCAGCCCGAGCCACTCGACTCTCTGCAAAGAGAGGAACTTTGCCGCAGGAACATGGATGCCCTGCATACTCCCATCGCAGGAGAAACCCCCGAGGCTCGCGCCTTGGAGGAGGCACGTTTGGCCAATTTGGCCGAACGCGCTCGCCTGGAGAATCTTCAGCGAGCACTCGACGAGCGCGCGCGACAACGAGTTCCCGACGCCAATCGACGTCAACTCTTCCCGCCGACTCAGGTATATCGAACCCCAATCCAGAATTTAGCAGCTGCGACCCGTATAGCAGAGTCCATCCAGCTCTCTCAGTCGGAAGCTAGCAGAGGCTTGATGCAGATCAGGGATCTGCTCCGGGTAGTAGGAGATCAGAATTCAGCCGTGTCGCAATCGCACAACAGAATTCACGGTCGATCCGTCGCTGCGAATACGGTTCAGTCGGCTCACAGTCCCAGATCGCCTCCGCGGCGTGAAGGGCGCGAGAATCGGCGAGACCAATATGGAGACCGACACGACCGAGATGATAGGCGTCGAGTGCCCACTTCCCCTCCAAGGGGTGGGTCTTACGCTCCTCGGCAGCAAGATGACAGACGTCAGCTCAGTGCGGGGCGAAGAGTTCCAGTCGACCCCAGAGAACCAGGCTTCGACGCGCGATCCATTATCGTGCAAGACTTGGTCGACCGGAACAGAGCCCATCGAGGTGGACTCGACAGAGATGCGCCCACGCGCAGTCGAGTGCGCGTTTCTGGTCCGGAATGTTTCAGCAGAGCTATCAGAGCCGCAGTGATTCCTCCCAATTTCAGGTTGGCAACAGGAGTCAGCAAGTTCACCGATGAGTCTAAGCCTGAAACTTGGCTTGAGGACTACCGAGTGGCAGTTCAGATTGGTGGTGGGAATGACGAGGTGGCCATGAAGCATTTGCCCCTCATGTTGGAAGGTTCTGCCAGAGCGTGGTTGAATCAGTTACCTCCTAGCAG
>NW_021264001.1:0-1212 GCF_002162155.2 Triticum dicoccoides
CAAAAACAGAGTAATAGTCCAAGAAACGGGCCAGAATCGAACAAAACTGTGAGTGTTGATGACCGACACGTAAACGGACCTTAGGGTTCAACCACTATGGAATCGCTTCGGGACCCCTAAATGATGAGTAATAGTCCATGAATCGCGTCAGAATTGGCCAAAACTGTGAGTGTTGGCGACAGAGACGTAAACGCATGTCAGGGATTGTAAATCGTGGAAATCGCTCTGGGACGCCAAAACGGTGAGTAATAGTACACAAAACGACCAGAAATTGGCCAAAATTGTGAGTGTCATTGACCGACACGTAAATGCACCACGGGGTTTGTAAATCGTGGAAATCACGCTTGGACCCAAGAACAGAGTAGTAGTCCAAGAAACGGGCCAGAACCGGCCAAAACTGCGAGTGTTGATGACCGACACGTAAATGCACCCTGCGGTTTGTTAACCGTGGAAATCACTCCGGGGCCCCAAAACAGGGAGTAATAGTCCATGAAACAGGCCAGAATCAGCCAAAACTATGAGTGTTGATGACTAACACGTAAGTGCGCCTTGGGGATCAACCACTATGGAAATCACTTCAGGACTAGAAAACGGTGACTAAAAGTCCACAAAATGCGTTAGAATTGGCCAAAACTGTGAGTGTTCATAACCAACACGTAAGCGCACCCAGGGGTTCGTTAATCGTGGAAATTATTTCGGGGCCCCAAAACAATGAGTAATTGTCCACGAAACGGGCCAGAATTGGCCAAAACTACTAGTATTGATGACCGACATGTAAACGCACCCCGCGGTTCGTTAATCGTTGAAATCACACCGGGGCCCCAAAACAGTGAGTGTTGATTACCGACACCTAAACGCACCTTGGGGTTCAACAACTATGGAAATCGCTTCGGGACCCCTAAATGGTGAGTAATAGCCCACGAATCGCGTCAGAATTGGCCAAAACTGTGAGTGTTGACGACAGACACGCAAACGCACTACGGGGATTGTCAATCGTGGAAATCGCTCTGGGACGCCCAAACGGTGAGTAATATTGCACGAAACGGACGAGAATTGGCCAAAATTGTGAGTGTTTATGACCGACACGTAAATGCACCCCGGAGTTCGTCAATCGTGGAAATCACTCCGGGACGCCAAAACTAAATAATAATGCAAGAAATGGGCCAAAATCGGCCCAAAGTGCGCTTGTTGATGATCGACACGTAAGCGCAC
>NW_021264002.1:0-1091 GCF_002162155.2 Triticum dicoccoides
GAAGTTAAGACTTAAAGCTCGACCACGGCAGAATAGAGAGAAAGGACGAAGGTCGTCCCCTATGCTTAAGACGTAGGCTCTTCAGTATGCTATGCTGTGTACCGCACCTGAGGTGTGCCTTGCCATGAGTCAGTCAAGGGGTACAAGAGTGATCCAAGAATGGCTCACAGGACAGCGGTCAAAGTTATCCTTAGTAACTAGTGGACTAAGGAATTTTCTCGATTATGGAGGTGGTAAAAGAGTTCGTCGTAAAGGGTTACGTCGATGCAAGCTTGACACCTATCCGGATTGCTCTGAGTAGAGATACCGGATACGTATAATGGAGCAACAATTTAGAATAGCTCCAAGTAGAACAGTTATTTGGAATAGATCCAAATAGAACGTGGTAGCTGCATCTAGGAGATGACATAGAGATTTGTAAAGCACACACGGATTTGAAAGGTTCAGACCCGTTGACTAAAACCTCTCTCACAAGAAACATGATCAAACATAAAACTCATTGAGTGTTAATCACATAGTGATGTGAACTAGACTACTGACTCTAGTAAACTCTTGGGTATTAGTCACATGGCGATGTGACCTGTGAGTGTTAATCACATGGCGATGTGAACTAGATTATTGACTCTAGTGCAAGTGGGAGACTGTTGGAAATATGCTCTAGAGGCAATAATAAAAGTATTATTATTATATTTCCTTGTTCATGATAATTGTCTTTTATTCATGCTATAACTGTATTATCCGGAAATCGTAATACACGTGTGAATATATAGACCACAATATGTCCCTAGTGAGCCTCTAGTTGACTAGCTCGTTGTGATCAACAGATAGTCATGGTTTCCTGGCTATGGACATTGGATGTCGTTGATAACGGGATCACATCATTAGGAGAATGATGTGATGGACAAGACCCAATCCTAAGACTAGCACAAAAGATCGTGTAGTTCATTTGCTAGAGCTTTGCCAATGTCAAGTATCTCTTCCTTTGACCATGAGATCGTGTAACTCCTGGATACCGTAGGAGTGCTTTGGGTGTATCAAACGTCACAACGTAACTGGGTGACTATAAAGGTGCACTACAGGTATCTCCGAAA
>NW_021264003.1:0-1139 GCF_002162155.2 Triticum dicoccoides
GGACGGGGGCCCTGGGGGGTAGCAATTCCACCGGAGCGTCGTACCGGGCCCTCATACATGCAAGGTGGTGTTGTGGCATGTCCGAAGAGGCGGCACGTGTCTCCGGTGCGTGCCCCCCCAAACGGACGGCACCGCCGGCGGCAACTGGAGGGGGAAACTGCCGCGGCGGTTCTACATGGAGTGGATTTAGCTGTGGGTTTGGCCCGGATGTTGCTCCCGGGTGTCCCTATGGGCCGACCTGACACAACCGGGTGGAGAGGTCCACTGGTCAAAGCCCGTCCGTGGGAAGTCAAAGGGCTAGATCTCATGGTCAACCGCTCCAGGGTTAGGCGGGACGGGGGCCCTGGGGGTAGCATGTTGGGGAATGTTGCAGAAAATTAAAATTTTTCCTACGGTTTCACCAAGATCCATCTATGAGTTCATCTAAGCAACGAGTCTAGTGAGAGAGTTTGCATCTACATACCACTTGTAGATCGCGTGCGGAAGCTTGCAAGGTGATGACGTAGTCGTACTCGACGTGATCCAAATCACCGATGACCTGCGCCGAACGGACGGCACCTCCGCGTTCAACACACGTACGGAACAGCCACGTCTCCTCCTTCTTGATCCAGCAAGGAAGGGAGGAGAGGTTGAGGGAGATGGCACCAGCAGCAGCACGACGACGTGGTGTTGGTGGAGCTGCAGTACTTCGGCAGAGCTTCGCTAAGCACTATGGAGGTTGAGGAGGTGTTGGGGAGGGAGAAGGAGGCAACCAAAGGCCGAGACGTTCAGGTATGAAGTCCCTCCTCTCCCCCCACTATATATAGGGGTGCCAAGGGGGGGTGGCCGGCCCTAGGAGATCAAATCTCCTAGGGGGTGCGGCGGCCAAGGGGGGTTTTCCCTCCCCCCAAGGCACCTAGGAGGTGCCTTACCCTCCTAGGACTCTTGCCCCCCTTGAACCCTAGGCGCATGGGCCTATGTGGGGCTGGTGCCCTTGGCCCATTAGGCCAAGGCGCACCCCCCACAGCCCATGTGGCCCCCCGGGACAGGTGGACCCACCCGGTGGACCCCCGGGACCCTTCCGGTGGTCCCGGTACAATACCGATAACCCCGAAACTTGTCCCGATGCCCGAAACAGGACTTTCCATATATAAATCTTT
>NW_021264004.1:0-1701 GCF_002162155.2 Triticum dicoccoides
CCTCTATCAAGTGGTATCAGTTTTCAGGTTGCTCGGTGAGAATTTCCAGTTTTCCTAGATTAGATTTATTTTCTTACCTATTGTCCAAGAAAAAGCCACACAAAAAAAAGTTAGATCTGTTCATCCTTTATCCAAGCCAGTCTGAGCCTTTGCAATTTTCTATTCATTGCTTGCATAGTTGAATTATCGGTTGCATCGTCGTGTAAGTTGCTGGTCTTAGCGTCTAGTTCCTTTAGAGTTTCGAGTTCTGTTCACATTAGTCACGCCGCCGCTGCATCATTATCCCTTCCACTGTCCACCATCCCATCTATTAATTTCCACCACGTGCTACGCACTGTTCATTGTCATAATCATAGTTGAGGTCATTCACATCTTCGCCTGATCCAATCTGCATCTTATCTAGTTTGTCTTGAAAAAAAAAGATAGAGAAAAAAAAGAGAAAAAAGGAAAAAAAAAAGAAAAAGATACAGAAGAAAAAGAAAAAAAAAGCGTGAGAAAAAAAAGAGAGAAGAAAAAAAATTGGATCTATCTAGAATCAATCTCGTACCTGAATTCGGATTGGAATCTGTTTTGCGCACTGTTCAGTAAAACAGGTGTATCTTCCTCATACGAAGTCCGTTTTGGCTCCGTGAGTACTCAAATTCAAGCTAGCGACGAGCCGCATCTAAATAGTTGCAGAAGCTAGTTCAATATTTGACACCTCAAAATCGGCTTATAAATAGGTCTTTTTGCCCTCCGAAGTTCATGAACACAGCTTGTTCCAATTTTTCAGGCCAGTTTTAGAATTCTTTGACTCCTCATATCAACTCGGAATTGAGTGATTCTTTTTGCATTGGAAAGCTTGAGTTAATAGCATTCTTTGAAAGAATTTATCAGAAAATTGTCTTAAACTTTTCAAGAGGAAAGTTGGAGAGAGAGTTGTTGTATATCCTGCTTGGCAGTTTTTTTTCATCATTATCTTCACTGCCGTTGTGATATTCACTTATATCTTGCTGTCAAGAGCTACTTAGTATCCTTCATTGATGCTAGTTGTGCTACGCCGTGACCTCATTAGTGTTCTAGGCTCGCGTCTCTAGTACGGTCTAGCCTAGGACCAGCACAGTACCATCGTTGAGCGTTTATTCAACATTGCATCTTTGAATTGATTATTGCTAATCTTTTGCTACCATATATAGCCAACCCAGCTCCACATATTTCTACACCGTGTATACGTACGCTCCCCTGGCAATCGCTTTACTCAATATTGGGAGTTACTTGACACCGCTGGTTGCCGATCACCGCCTGCTGCATGGTAAGAACTTGTAAGGCATTGATATTTGCTTTACTGTGAGCGTTTTACCACCACATCCTAGTAGTTATAGGAACATTATTTTTGGGTTTTGTTTCTTGTTCTACTAATCATGACAGGATCCAGAGTCAATTCATGGGCTTTGTCGATCGCGGGAGACGTGCCACCACCTTTGCAAATACCACAACCGTCACGAGAGGTGCACAAACATCCAAATGCACATGATCAGGTTAATGTATCTATACCACCATTTAATGGCCATTTTAAACCTGCTTTATATATTGAATGGGAGTTCGACATAAAAAATATATTTGCTTCCCATAATTTCAATGAACATAAAAAGGTTAAGGTTGCGGTTGGTTCTTTCACTGGTTATGCTTTGGTTTGGTGGAGTGAATATTGTCGGTTACACC
>NW_021264005.1:0-1589 GCF_002162155.2 Triticum dicoccoides
TCTCAAGTAAACCGCCAAGTCCGACCGGGTTATATTTCCGGCCGGGTCATACCGCGAGGTATATCCCTAACATTAGCCCCCAGTATAATTTAGATTTATCCATGTTAAACTGATCCTGTAAAACAAACACAAAAACAACTTTGACAAGTTGTACTTCGGGTTAAAAATTCTTGTAAACCGGCACCTGATCATCTTTAAGTCCTTGTCATTTCCTTCTTGATACATGCCCATGAACTCATAGCAAATATCCTTTAGTAGATACGTTCAAACTTTGTGAATGCAAAAAATCCAGATACTTCTTTTGATAAATACGGGTCAATAAGCCAGCTTCAGAGTCAATTTGCTGACATTAGTCTCTTGTAGGGAAATGTTGTAAGAAATAATCCACTTGAATCGGTTTCCAAAGCACTGGCTTAAAAAATATTGGTCTTGAAATACTCATCTGACTTTCAGCCAGCTTGTAAAACTTGCTAGTTTATCATTACCAAAATTGTCGGGTTATAAAATAGATGATGTCGGGTCATAATTGTTGTTGACACCGGGTCATGTAATTGATCTTCCTCATTTGCTCAAAACTGATAATTTGAAGACATTCCTCCTTTATATGCATAATACCTGTAGCCCCCAAGTCTTGAGTAGAGCAAAGTGATGACTTAAGACTTGCTTCAATATAACTATTACCACTTTGAAGAAATCCATGTTGTTCAACTAAATCACTAGTTAGAACTTAGTATTCCACATATGTAGCCCCCAAGTGCCAGGTTGTCATGCTTGCAGCAACCTGGGACTTGTAATTGCTTTATTCTCATAAAAACTATCAACCAATGTAGCCCCCAAGGGCCGGGTCATTATGCAATAAGGAGTAGGGACTTTATAGGTATGATCATGAAGACTTGAATAGCAACGTGTAGCCCCCAAGGGCCGGCTTAGTAAGATAATACTGAGTTGGGACTTTATGTATAGTTCATTGAAAATAACATTATATGATGTAACTCTTATCACGGGGCTTGAACTCACGTCCACAAGGTTAAGAGCTTTGTGCTTTACCAAATGAGCAATGAATCTTTCAATAAAATGGATTAAAACTTGTGTACCTTGAATTTTGACAAGAGCAATTGGTAGCCCCCAAGGGCCGGCTCATTATAATGTGATGAGTCGGGTCTTTCAATAAGGTGACCAAAAAATGACTTTGCATTAGACCCCAAGTGTCATGGTGCATGCTTGCAGCGACATGAGATTCGCATATTTGATGTAATTTCAACTTGAATAATCTAGCTCCCAAGTGCCGGGTCGTAAGCCTGCAGTGACTCGGGACTATTCCTTCAATTGTAGAATAAACCATATCCATTGATAATATGATAGCCATTGCGCTAAAGCAACTTTGAAAACCTTAATCATAATACTGGTTATTGATAACCATAATAAAATCCAGCCATGTTGGCTATCTGAAGATTTGAATAATATTATCCAATGATTTATGAGCGTATGATTCCAATGGCGCAATCCAAATATATACTGGCGACTTATAGTCCAAAGCCAGGCCGGGTTAACAAACACCGGATAATTTCTCATCACATACTGGCGACTTA
>NW_021264006.1:0-1261 GCF_002162155.2 Triticum dicoccoides
TGCGCCTTAGCAATCGTTAAACCAATCTCCTGAGGTTACTGACGATGCCGGAAGCACAGTCAGCCTGACCACGAAGGTCTATTCCTGCAAGCAATCGAAGAACGAGCAAGAATATGATAAAGCAATCTGAATATTGCAAATATATATGAGGTATTGATAATGGTGGGGATCCGTAAGCGGTCTTGGTCTGGTCGTTGGACACAAACGAAGTACACGAAGTTGCAATGGCTAACTTTTAACTAAACAAATCCCAAGGAAAAGCTACTAGATGGATCCACTTATATAGGAGCAAGGGGTGGCGGCCAAGGAGGTGGGAGGACGTCCCAAGGCAGCCTAAAACTAAATCTAGGTCGTACAAGGCCAATGGGCCCAAGTGGAGGTGATGTAACACCTTTGGACTTGTAGTTTGACTCGGATTCTGCTGCAGCATCAGATTGTTTCGTCCACAACTCCACGCTCCGGACGAATTTGAAGGTGATTCCAATTGGGTTGGAAAGTGCATGAAATCTAGTTTCCAACAAAAAAAGAATCACCCAATTCGGAGTCCGTATGAAAAACTTGTGTGCGTTTTGAGTCAGGTATGTCTGTGCAGTCCGAATCTGAATCCAGACGTGAGAGACTTGGACTGTATCTTCTCTTGGGCCAAAAGTGACGTGAGAGAACTTTTTGGACAGCAAATAAACATCTCTTTTTTCCTTATCTTCATATGTGGATTGTACAAATGTCCCATACACCTGCAATTAGACAAAACACAAAAGTGTGTGAAGTATTTTTGTACTGGATAACATAAATAAATTATTGAATAGTTTGCACTAGAAATCACCTGACAAATATGCATATATGCAATATTTTTGGTCATATCCAAGGTAGTCATGTCCTCATCAAAACGTACCTTTCTGCAGATGCTCTATGATCAGGGCAATCTCATTTGGCCGTAAATTGAAGAAAATCCAGCGGCTATATGCCTTATTCTCCTTGTTTACACCGGATGGCATGCTGTAACTCATGCGCATGAAACCCAAGAACAAAAGGGCATTCCTAGCATCGATCAATATATATGTGGAAACGATATCTCCTCTATAAAGGACAAGAAATTTTGGGGCAATCAGGCAAAAAGCGCACGGGAAAATGAAGTACTTTCAAGTACTGCCATAGAATGGAGAGATGTTCACTAAAACGGTCATAATTTTGTCATTCGGAGTCCGTGTCGGACCAGCAAGTACTCAAACAGCTGGCGGCGAGCGCGTGAATCCAGAAAATA
>NW_021264007.1:0-1362 GCF_002162155.2 Triticum dicoccoides
AATGATGTGATGGACAAGACCCAATCCTAAGCATAGCATAAAAGATCGTGTAGTTCGTTTTGCTAGAGCTTTGCAAGTGTCAAGTATCTCTTCCTTCGACCATGAGATCGTGTAACTCCCGGATACCGTAAGAGTGCCTTGGGTGTACCAAACGTCACAACGTAACTGGGTGACTATAAAGGTGCATTACAGGTATCTCCGAAAGTAGCTGTTGGGTTGACACGGATCGAGACTGGGATTTGTCACTCCGTATGACGGAGAGGTATCTCTGGGCCCACTCGGTAATGCATCATCATATTGAGCTCAATGTGACCAAGGTGTTGGACACGGGATCATGCATTACGGTACGAGTAAAGTGACTTGCCGGTAACGAGACTGAACAAGGTATTGGGATACCGACGATCGAGTCTCGGGCAAGTAACGTACCGATTGACAAAGGGAATTGCATACGGGGTTTGATCGAATCCTCGACATCGTGGTTCATCCGATGACAACATCGAGGAGCATGTGGGAGCCATCATGGGTATCCAGATCCTGCTGATGGTTATTGACTGAGAGCGTCTCGGTCATGTCTGCATGTCTCCCGAACCCGTAGGGTCTACACACTTAAGGTTCGGTGACGCTAGGGTTATGAAGATATGTATATGCAGAAACCCGAATGTTGTTCGGAGTCCTGGATGAGATCCCGGACGTCACGAGGAGTTCCGGAATGGTCCGGAGGTAAAGAATTATATATAGGAAGTGCTATTTCGGGCATCGGGACAAGTTTCGGGGTTATCGGTATTGTACCGGGACCACCGGAAGGGTCCCGGGGGTCCACCGGGTGGGGCCACCTGTCCTGGGGGGCCACATGGGCTGTAGGGGGTGCGCCTTGGCCATCATGGGCCAAGGGCACCAGCCCCTATAGGCCCATGCGCCTAGGGTTTCCCCCTAGGAGGAGTCGTAGTGGTGGAAGGCACCCCTAGGTGCCTTGGGGGGGAGGGAAACCTCCCTAGGCCGCCGCCCCCCCTAGTAGATCTCATCTACTAGGGCCGGCGCCCCCCCCCTTGGCACCCCTATATATAGTGGGGGAGAGGAGGGACTTCATACACCAGCCCCTGGCGCCTCCACCTCCCCCCGTTACGTCTCTCCCTCGTAGTCTCGGCGAAGCCCTGCTGCTGTGACGCCCTGCATCCACCACCACGCCGTCGTGCTGCTGGATCTTCATCAACCTCTCCTTCCCCCTTGCTGGATCAAGAAGGAGGAGACGTCTCCCGTCCCGTACGTGTGTTGAACGCGGAGGTGCCGTCCGTTCGGCGCTGGTCATCGGTGATTTGGATCACGTCGAGTACGACTACATCATCACCTTGCAAGCTTCCGCAC
>NW_021264008.1:0-962 GCF_002162155.2 Triticum dicoccoides
GTGCAAAATAGAGAATTTAAAAACACAGGATTTCTGCCAATCTGGGTGTTTGATTCACAACAATTGGAAGATCACAGGATGTAAAGAAGCATGGTGAGATTAAGTCAAACCACAAGAAAATGTACGGTTATAATGCTATTATGCTACTATCTCTTAGTCTTGTGCTTCATGAATAGGAATTTGAAAAGGAGGACAAGCGAAAATTAAAATTCCTACGTTTTTTCTTTCAAGGAGACACTAAAGGAACAAATGCGTGTGCTCAGTGGACAATATATATAACATGTAGAGTAAAAAAGAGATGCAACAAGTGTACAACCTCTTTGGCGAAGCCATGTCGATCTCAGCGTGATTGGGTTGGCCGGTGAGGATGCTCCGGCTGACTTTGCTGTCGGAGGAGGGGAAGAAGATCTTAGGCGTCTGGAGATGGAGCCCGAGGTACTGCTCCACTGTGATGGAGGGTTTCGTCGTTGGAGCAGCTCCGGTGAGTTGTACGACGCCGAGGCTGAAGCAGGATAAGAGAGACAATGAACAATGTTAACCTAAGTGGAATTCTAATAGCATCTCCAATACATGACGTAAAATACATAACCACAAAGTGCTAGATGTAAAATACATCAGCCACTCATCTCCGAACTTAACTGTCGAAACTGAACTTAACTGTCGAAACTGAATTTTGCTGTCGAAACTGAATTTTGCTGTCGAAACTGAACGCACTAGCAAGGTGAGGCTACACGTCGGTCGACTGACTTTTTCATCTCTGGTCAGTCGATTTTGCAGCCGTTGGATATGAAATCAAGGGCCTGCGGTTCATCTTCAACCTCCACCCCCCTGAGCCGCCAGCCACCACCGGCCAAACAGCAGCCCCCCGCCGCCCGCGGCCGGTGGTGCGCCGCCCCGCCCACCCCGAAAACACTCCCCACCGCCGGTCCACCCCCGCCCCGGCCATCCCTCTAGGCCCCCCC
>NW_021264009.1:0-3010 GCF_002162155.2 Triticum dicoccoides
GCTTCAAACGGCTGATGCATAGGAAGAGTAGTTGAATATACAAACGTTGTCGCCAAATGGAACACATAATACAAAAAAATGATAGCATGATATAATTCACATACATGATGATTGGCTAAACAGCATGGCATTGCATAATTCACATATATAATGCCTTTACAACAAGATAGCATTGTATAATTCACATATATAATGTCTTGCAACAAGATGGCAATGCATAATTCACATATATGGTAATTAGACACTGAATAGGTGGCATTCACACAAAGCATGTCTAAAGTAATCAAATGACATAGCAATGCGAGACACCATACACACGATATGAGCAACATAACCCTGCCATGTTAGAGCATACAACTCGGCGGGGGAATAAGACTGGTCATCTGTCTCTGAATCCTCCTCTGAGGAGCTATCTGTAACCAGCGAGATATGCGCTTCGTCAAATAGCATAGTCTGCTCTGAAGACCTTGTTTTCACTCCAGAATTTGCCATCACCGTGTCAAATGGCTGATGCACACGAAGAGCAGTTGAATGTAATAACATTGTTGACAAATGTAATATGTAACGAAAAAAAGGATGGCCTAATATAATTTACATATAAGATGACTGGCTAAGCAGGATGTCATTGCAAAATTCACATATATGATGCCTGGCTAAACAAGATGGCGTTGCATAATTCACATAAACGATGGATAAACTAAACAGATGGCATTCACACAAAGGATGTCTAAACTAAGCAGATGACATATTTGATGTATAAAATAAGCAATGCAAGACACCATATGAATGATATAACCAACATCAGCATGCCAAGTTAGAGCAAAGACCTCAGGGGGTAAATAGGAGTTGTCTTCTCCTTATGAATCCCCCTTAGAACAGATATCTTCCTCTCGATTACAATCCGAAATGCATGGAGGGCGGCTGCGTTTGCGCCTACCATGGAGCGACGTCTGCATGAAATTTTATTGCCATAGAAGGCTCGTCTCTTTTGCTCTACATGTTCAGTTCCATTGTTTACAATAACTGTCATGCATAGGAATAAAACATAGTGAGATTATGTAAGGAGTGCATGCAGAAATCCAGAGTGATGGTAGCAACCTGTGGATAGACCAAAAACCAATAATAGCAGGCAAATAATGGCTTCAGTTAAAAAATACAGATAATGGCTTCTTTACTGTTTGTTTCCCACCCAACATGAAACTCATAGTAGACACCGGAGATTAACCAGATAGTAGATAGATACTATTGATAGCGGCCCCGATATGTACCCCACAAACATTTAAAAACAAAAGTTTGACCATTAGTTTGGAGCTGACTCAGAGTCTAGTCGGTTAATAGGACGATTAAGTAGCATGTAATATTAAGCGATGCATAACGTAAGCAGACACAAAAGAGTGCGACCTCTCTTGCGGACCCATGTAGTCCTTGAGGTCATCTGCTCGGTTGGTGATGGTAGTACAGTTTTCATGGCTGCCAGCGGCGGGGAAGAAGATCTGAGGTAGTGAAAGACAGTCTGGAGGCCATATACCTTTTGTGCTGGACCCTTCTGTCATTGGAGCAGCTGAGCTGGGGTGGACGACGATGCAGCAGGAGCGGGACAAACCACACAAGGTTTTCTTTGACAACTATCTGTAAGAGAAGTAATTCTATAAGGGCTCGTTTGAATTGGAGGATTACAACAATGCAGGGATAGGAAATAGACAGGAATAGGATAGGAATGCACGTGCAAAACAGAGAATTTAAAAACACAGGATTTCTGCCAATCTGGGTGTTTGATTCACAACAATTGGAAGATCACAGGATGCAAAGAAGCATGGTGAGATTAAGTCAAACCACAAGAAAATGTACGGTTATAATGCTATTATGCTACTATCTCTTAGTCTTGTGCTTCATGAATAGGAATTTGAAAAGGAGGACAAGTGAAAATTAAAATTCCTACGTTTTTTCTTTCAAGGAGACACTAAAGGAACAAATCCGTGTGCTCAGTGGACAATGTATATAAGATGTAGAGTAAAAAAGAGATGCAACAAGTGTACAACCTCTTTGGCGAAGCCATGTCGATCTCAGTGTGATTGGGTTGGCCGGTGAGGATGCTCCGGCTGACTTGGCTGTCGGAGGAGGGGAAGAAGATCTTAGGCGTCTGGAGATGGAGCCCGAGGTACTACTCTGCTGTGATGGAGGGTTTCGTCGTTGGAGCAGCTCCGGTGAGTTGTACGATGCCGAGGCTGAAGCAGGACAAGAGAGACAACGAACAACGTTAACCTGAGTGGAATTCTAATAGCATCTCCAATACATGACGTAAAATACATAAAAACAAAGTGCTAGATGTAAAATACATCAGCCGCTCATCTCTGAACTTAACTGTCGAAACTGAATTTAACTATCGAAACTGAACTTAACTGTCGAAACTGAACTTAACTGTCGAAACTGAATTTTGCTGTCGAAACTGAATTTTGCTCGAAACTGGATGGACTAGCAAGGTGAGGCTACACGTCGGTCGACTGACTTTTTCATCTCTGGTCAGTCGATTTTGCAGCCGTTGGATACGAAATCAAGGGCCTGCGGTTCATCTTCAACCTCCACCCCCCTGAGCCGGCCAAACAGCAGCCCCCCGCCGCCCGCGGTGCGTCGCCCCGCCCGCCCCGAAAACACTCCCCACCGCCGGTCCACCGCCGCCCTGGCCATCCCTCTAGGCCACCCCGTGCCGAGCTTTTTCTCCGACGATCCCCACGCCACCGCCCCGCCAACGCCCCGCCACCGCCAGCGACCACCGCCCCCATCCTGAACCCTAAGATAGATAGTGGGGTACATCTCCGGCAAGCCCCCCTCCCCGCTGCGGCTGGTTCTTCCTTCACCCCGGTGGCATCGGAGTGAAGTGTAGCTAAATCGGAGCAGCATCGCAAGCAAGAGCAAGAGCGATAGCAGCAGCGCAATCAAGAGCAATAGCAAGAGCAGACTAGGCAGGGAACTGAGAGCAAGAGCAGAGCAGCAGCGCGAGTGAGAGCTAAAG
>NW_021264010.1:0-1621 GCF_002162155.2 Triticum dicoccoides
ACCCAAAGTCTAAACGATGCCCTAAGGGCTGTATATATGGAGGAAGAGGGGGGGAATTTCGTGGCCCTTGGTGGAGGGGTCCGAAATCAACCCTATCTCTTGTTTCCCCACACATACGGACTCTAAAAATAGCCTATACTTATGTATTTCGAAATTACATGGGCCTGGCCCAATAATAAGGTGACGCAGCACCTAAAATAGCCTCGGGACGAAATTTATGAAGTGGCATCTTGTATATTTCGTCCAAGGCTTCATGCACCCATTATGGTGGCTTCAAAGTCCTGAAATCATCACTTGTAACTCCGTTCTTGTTCTCCTTGCGCATGCCATCATCTCCATGCTTGTTCTTGCTCCAATGTTCATCCTTCTCCAAGCTAGGCCCTTCATTTGTAAGCAAAACAAATGTATCCAATTTAGGCAGCATCATATTCTCATGATCATTAGAATCATTACCAAGAAACGAAAGTACCTGGTAATTTAGTTGGCGTGCACGAGCTCTAGTAATTGGTCCAGTAT
The DNA here is from genome assembly GCF_002162155.2 of Triticum dicoccoides. Classification (NCBI taxonomy): domain Eukaryota; kingdom Viridiplantae; phylum Streptophyta; class Magnoliopsida; order Poales; family Poaceae; genus Triticum; species Triticum dicoccoides. The sequence continues at coordinate 517 of NW_021264010.1, forward strand.
GTATAGCAGCAGGGGCTGTGGGTGTAACAATTGTATTGATGTCCTCATCATCCTCCCCTTCTTGAAATGAAGTCGTCCTCGACGGAAGTTCATCTTCCTCACCCAAATAAGGCTTCAAATCTGCAATGTTAAAAGTGGGACTAAACCCAAAATCTGCAGGCAGCTCAAGTTTATATGCATTATCATTTATTTTCTTTAACACCTTAAAGGGACCATCAGCACGTGGCATTAGCTTTGATTTGTGCAAATCAGGAAATCTATCCTTACGCAAATGTAACCAAACAAAATCTCCAGGTGCAAACACAACATGTTTTCTACCCTTATCTCCAGCAAGTTTATATTTAGCATTCATACGCTCAATGTTTTCCTTAGTTAACTCATGCATTTTTAAAATCAATTCAGCATGTTGTTTAGCATCAAAATTAACCTTCTCCGAAGATGGAAGAGGCAACAAATCAATAGGTGCACGAGGTAGGAAACCATACACAACTTCAAAAGGGCACATCTTAGTAGTAGAATGCAAGGAACGATTATAAGCAAATTCAATATGAGGCAAGCATTCCTCCCACATTTTCTTATTATTCTTCAAAACAACCCTAAGCATAGTAGACAACGTTCTATTGACTACTTCAGTTTGTCCATCAGTTTGGGGGTGACAAGTAGTACTAAAAAGCAGTTTAGTCCCCAACTTAGCCCATAAACATCTCCAAAAGTGGCTAAGAAATTTAGTATCACGATATGAAACAATAGTATTTGGCACACCATGCAAGCGAATAATTTCACGAAAGAACAAATCAGCAACATTAACAGCATCATCGCTTTTATGACATGGTATAAAGTGTGCCATTTTCGAGAATCTATCCACGACAACAAATATGCTATCCCTCCCCTTCTTTGTTCGAGGTAAACCTAAAACAAAGTCCATAGATATATCCTCCCAAGGAACACTAGGTACAGGCAAAGGCATATATAAACCATGAGGATTGAGTCGTGACTTAGCTTTTTGACATGTAGTGCATCGAGCAATAAAACGCTCAACATCCCGTCCCATCTTTGGCCAAAAGAAATGTGTAGCAAGTACGTCCTCCGTCTTCTTCACGCCAAA
>NW_021264011.1:0-673 GCF_002162155.2 Triticum dicoccoides
GGGCGACGGTGGTGTCGGGGCGGCGCTGGCGACGGTGGTGTGGATGGGGCGACGCTGGTGTCGGGGCGGCGTCGAGGGCGGCGGGGCGACGGTGGTGTCGGGGCGGCGCTGGCGACGATGGTGTGGACGGGGCGGCGCTGGTGTCAGGGCGGCGTCGAGGGCGGCGGGGCGGCGGCGTTGGGAGAGGAGAGGGGAAGGGGATCGCGGGTGAGGGCGAGGGAGAGAGAGGGGATCGATACGAAGTAGGGGCGGCACAATACTAATGGCGCACCACCCCTCGGTGCGCCATAAGCACATACATGCTAATGGCGCACCTCACCCAGGTGCGCCATTAGTATTTTTTTTTACTTCTGCTCGAGCCAACAGGTTATCTACCACCTGACCTGATACACATCAAGTCTTCTCTACTAGCTCGACTGGTCAGCAGCTAGTTCTCACACCAGGAGGTCCTGGGTTCGATTCCCAGGCTCCATGATTTTTTTATGCATTTAAAATGCTGTTTGATACTTATTTGTGTTTAAATATGTTCGAACTTGTTTAAATCATAACAGTAATATTTTTTTTATAAGACAGTAATAATTTTTTAAAAAATATCATCAAACAGTAATGCATGCCGGTGGAGCGGGGGAGGGTGCGAGGGGTGCGGGGGGTCGGCGGCGGCTGTTGAGTAGGG
>NW_021264012.1:0-1267 GCF_002162155.2 Triticum dicoccoides
ATGATCGGGTGTGATAAGCTCTACGTCCATCTACAACGGGTGCAAGCCAGTTTTGCACACGCAGAATACTCAGGTTAAACTTGACGAGCCTAGCATATGCAGATATGGCCTCAGAACACGGAGACCGAAAGGTCGAGCGTGAATCATATAGTAGATATGATCAACATAACGATGTTCACCATTGAAAACTACTCCATCTCACGTGATGATCGGTCATGGTTTAGTTGATTTGGATCACGTAATCACTTAGAGGATTAGAGGGATGTCTATCTAAGTGGGAGTTCTTAAATAATATGATTAATTGAACTTAAATTTATCATGAACTTAGTACCTGATAGTATCTTGCTTGTTTATGTTGATTGTAGATAGATGGCTCGTGCTGTTGTTCCATTGAATTTTAATGCGTTCCTTGAGAAAGCAAAGTTGAAAGATGATGGTAGCAATTACACGGACTGGGTCCGTAACTTGAGGATTATCCTCATTGCTGCACAAAAAAATTACGTCCTGGAAGCACCGCTGGGTGCCAGGCCTGCTGCTGGAGCAACACCAGATGTTATGAACGTCTGGCAGAGCAAAGCTGATGAATACTCGATAGTTCAGTGTGCCATGCTTTACTGCTTAGAATCGGTACTTCAACGACATTTTGAACGTCATGGAGCATATGAGATGTTCCAGGAGTTGAAGTTAATATTTCAAGCAAATGCCCGAATTGAGAGATATGAAGTCTCCAATAAGTTCTATAGCTGCAAGATGGAGGAGAACAGTTCTGTCAGTGAGCATTTACTCAAAATGTCTGGGTATAATAATCAGTTGATTCAATTGGGAGTTAATCTTCCGGATGATTGCGTCATTGACAGAATTCTCCAATCACTGCCACCAAGCTACAAGAGCTTCGTGATGAACTATAATATGCAAGGGATGAACAAGACTATTCCCGAGCTCTTTGCAATGCTGAAAGCTGCGGAGGTAGAAATCAAGAAGGAGCATCAAGTGTTGATGGTTAACAAGACCACTAGTTTCAAGAAAAAGGGCAAAGGGAAGAAAAAGGGGAACTTCAAGAAGAACGGCAAGCAAGTTGCTGCTCAAGAGAAGAAACCCAAGTCTGGACCTAAGCCTGAAACTGAGTGCTTCTACTGCAAGCAGACTGGTCACTGGAAGCGGAACTGCCCCAAGTATTTGGCGGATAAGAAGGATGGCAAGGTGAACAAAGGTATATGTGATATACATGTTATTGATGTGTACCTTACTAGAGCTCGCAGTAGCACCT
>NW_021264013.1:0-1081 GCF_002162155.2 Triticum dicoccoides
CGGTGGTTGTTCTGCTTTAGTTTTCCTGATGTTGTTTCGCGTTGGGTTTTGATTCGCTTTTCTGCTATTGTTTCTATGGTGATGCAGACTTGTGGTGAAGAAGAGCAAGGCCAAGAAAGACTCCAACAAGCCCAAGCGTCGTCTTACTCCTCATGTGAGCCCCAGATTTGATTTGTTGTTGTGGTTCGATTCACTCAAAAGGGAGTGATAATTTCTCCTATGTTCATAGTGTGAGATTGATCCAGATTGAATGTTATGGATATCTTAAACATAGGAGTGTTAGACATAAAGCATGTCCAGCAGAACCTTTAGTGCATCTTTGCTCTTGTTCATTTAGTTTCAGTAAACAAATATTGCGAAGCATGACATGGCCTTTGTGAGCTCCTTTGTATAAAATGAAATGCAAGGTTGCTGATAATGTAACCCAGATCACACAGATCAATTTTTTTTCAATTTATGCAACTGCTGCTGCTGCTGCTGTACTACTTTGTGCCATGGACCAGTGCATGCATGCTGCTGCTGCTGCTGTACTACTTGTCAAGTGATGCTGCTGCTGCTATTTGCGAGCTGCTGCTGCTAGTTGTGATTTTGTCAAGTGATGCTGCTGCTACTTGTGATCTTCTAAAATGACCCCTTTCTCCTAAAACGTTGATTAATTTCCGTTTCGGTTGAGAAATGGGGCACTCCAAGGTCAAGAAAATTAGCAAAGGTCATGCCCAATTTTCTTGACCTAGAAGGTGCCCGATTCTCAACCGAAATAAAAATTAATTTGCTTTAGTGGTTGGATTAGTTTAGTATTTTTTTCACACACTCAGACACCCTTGCTTGCCATGTGTGTGAGAGAGATAGTGAGAGGAGACAAGAAGAAGGGGGTTAGGAAGATGTTGCCTGCTCATCAAAGCTAACCATCTCCCCCTTTTCACCCCTTTTCCTTTGTCTTTTGTGGGTTGCAAGGAAGCTACTGTCTTAGCTAGCTTAGCTTGTGCACAAATCCCAGTGTTACAATCTAGAAAATTAGCCTGCAAAGATGAGGTCCCATGCTGGCTGTACCACTGCATCATGCAACAGTGCCTTCAAGATC
>NW_021264014.1:0-1484 GCF_002162155.2 Triticum dicoccoides
GAACAGTACGTGTTACCTTAACCTTGCCGCTGTTGTTGAACCATTGGATGTAGTAAGGATGTGGATGTGGTCTTGTGGTGAGAGAAAGCTTCTCCACCATCTCCATGCTAGCCAAGTTGTTGCAGCTCCCTCCGTCTATGATGACGCGCACAGAACGTTCCTTCACAACTCCCTTGGTATGGAACAAATTGTGCCTCTGATTTTGCTCAGCTTGTGTGACCTGCACACTCAAAACACGTTGAGCAACTAAACATTCATACCTGTCAGCGTCTTCAGGAGCCATGTATTGCGTCTCATGATCAGAATCATCTCCACCATGTTCTTCACGTGTAATAACAGCCAAAGTCTCCTCATCATAGTCACTAGCGGACTCATATCCACCATCCGCGGTAGCAATCATCACACGCGGAGATTTGCATTCTCTCGCATAATGACCTCCTCCCTTACAACGACGACAAATAATATCACTTGTGTGCCCTGTTGATGCCATGGAAGAAGAAGAACGCTGTGCAGGCCCCGCAGGTGCGCTCTTGGCAGATAATGGTGGTTGTGCCTGTTTTCTTGTATCACGGCTGGAGGTGGCACCGGATGGAGGTGCTGGTGCAGTTGAAGTAGAAGATGCACGTGGTGTCCATGATGAAGGTCGGCGTGCAGAAAAGTTAGTTCGCCCCAATGCTTGTCGATCCTGCACTTCACGTTCAGCTTTACAAGCAAGATGGAATAAACGAGTGATATTAGTATACTCCTTATAGTCTAGAATGGTCTGAATCTCTCTATTTAATCCACCCAGAAAACGTGCAAGCATAGCTTCATTCTCCTCAACAATACCACATCCAATCATGCCAGTTTGTAATTCCTGATAATATTCTTCTACAGAATTTTTCCCTTGTCTTAAACGCTGCAATTTTTGAAGCAATTCACGTTGATAATATGGTGGAACCCAACGCGTACGCATAGCAGTTTTCAAAGCAGCCCAAGTAGTTGGAATAGGATATAATCTACAATGTTCAGACCACCATATACATGCAAAACTAGTGAAAGCACAAACGGCAGCAGCAACTCGTCTCTCCTCAGGATATTGTAAACATGTAAATCGTTGTTCAGTTTCTAACTCCCAAGTAAGATATATATCAGGAACATATCTACCCTCAAATGGTGGAATATTCAATTTCAGTTTAGGAATATGGACATCATCTCGTACCTGAGGTGGTGGTGCAGGCCTACCATTACGAATATATACCTGAGGTCGACCTGCTGGTGGTGGTACAGGTGGCTGCACGTAGTGTTGATTTTGATCAACCTCATCCTCATAATCTCCCACATAATCATCCTCCTCCGCATCAGCAGCAGGAGCCACAGAAGTATCAACAGCAGCACCAACAGTTTGGCCAAACGCAAGAGGAACACGGCTTGCTCGGCGGAGGTCTGCTTCGCGACGTGGAGGTAGTCGTTGTTGTTGTTGTTGGAGAGGTGCGTTAGGTGCA
>NW_021264015.1:0-1086 GCF_002162155.2 Triticum dicoccoides
GCCCCCCCCCCTGGCACCCCTATATATAGTGGGGGAGAGGAGGGACTTCATACACCAGCCCCTGGCGCCTCCACCTCCCCCCGTTACGTCTCTCCCTCGTAGTCTCGGCGAAGCCCTGCTGCTGTGACGCCCTGCATCCACCACCACGCCGTCGTGCTGCTGGATCTTCATCAACCTCTCCTTCCCCCTTGCTGGATCAAGAAGGAGGAGACGTCTCCCGTCCCGTACGTGTGTTGAACGCGGAGGTGCCGTCCGTTCGGCGCTGGTCATCGGTGATTTGGATCACGTCGAGTACGACTACATCATCACCTTGCAAGCTTCCGCACGCGATCTACAAGTGGTATGTAGATGCAAACTCTCTCTCCCTAGACTCGTTGCTTAGATGAACTCATAGATGGATCTTGGTGAAACCGTAGGAAAAATTTTAATTTTCTGCAACGTTCCCCAACAGTGGTATCAGAGCCAGGTTTATGCGTAGTTCTCTTTGCACGAGTAGAACACAACTTTGTTGTGGGCGTGGATTTTGTCATCTTACTTGCCTCTACTAGTCTTTTCTTGCTCAACGGTATTGTGGGATGAAGCGGCCCGGACCAACCTTACACGTACACTTGCGTGAGACCGGTTCCACCGACTGACATGCACAAGTTGCATAAGGTGGCTGGCGGGTGTCTGTCTCTCCCACCTTAGTTGGAGCGGAATCGATGAACAGGGCCCTTATGAAGGGTAAATAGAAGTTGACAAAATCACGTTGTGGTGATTCGTAGGTAAGAAAACGTTCTTGCTAGAACCCAATTGCAGCCACGTAAAAGATGCAACAACAATTAGAGGACGTCTAACTTGTTTTTGCAGCGATTGATCATGTGATGTGATATGGCCAGAAGTTGTGATGAATGATGAATTGTGATGTATGAGATCATGTTCTTTGTAATAGGATTCACGACTTGCATGTCGATGAGTATGACAACCGGCAGGAGCCATAGGAGTTGTCATTATTTTTTGTATGACCTGCGTGTCATTGAATAACGTCATGTAAACTACTTTACTTTATTGCTAAACGTTAGTCATAGAAGTAGAAGTAGTCGTTGG
>NW_021264016.1:0-3036 GCF_002162155.2 Triticum dicoccoides
TTCCGTAACCAAGCATAAAACCTTCATGTGCTTTCGGTGCAAATTTAGACGTGTGATGTGGATCCTTGATCCAGCACCTAGCACCAAAGACTTCGAAGTAACTGACGTTTGGCTTCTTACCAGTCAGAAGTTCATAAGATGTCTTCTTGAAGAACTTGTGAAGATATAGTATGTTGATGATGTGGCATGCAGTATCAATGGCTTCGGGCCAAAATTTTCTTGGAGCCTTGTACTCATCGAGCATCGTCCGTACCATCTCAATGAGTGTTCTATTCTTGCGCTCCACGACGCCATTCTGCTAAGGTGTGTAAGGAGAAGAGAACTCACATGTGATGCCCAAAGTATCAAGATAAGTGTCGAGGGGCCAATGTTCTTGAACTCAGTGCCATTGTCACTCTGAATGTGCTTGATCTTGATGCCACAATTCGTCATGGCCCGATTTGTGAAGCGTTTGAAGACATCCTGTAGTTCAGTCTTATAGAGAATTATGTGCACCTAGGTGTATCTCGAATAATCATCAACAATAACGAAGCCATAGAGATGTGCAGTAGTAGTAAGGGTAGAGTAGTGAGTAGGGCCAAATAGGTCCATGTGAAGTAGCTCGAAGGGACGTGAGGTAGTCATGATTGTCTTTGAAGGATGCTTGGCTCTAGTCATCTTTCTAGCTTCACAGGCACCACATAGATGATCCTTCTAGAACTTGACGCCCTCGGTGCCAATGATGTGCTTCTTCTTCGCTAGAGTGTACAGGTTCCTCATGCCCGCATGTCCTAGTCGTCGATGCCATAGCCAGCATTCTAAAGCCTTTGCTATAAGACATACGGCAAGCTGTGGTCCTGCTGAGAAATCTACTATATATAGATCACCTCTTGGATAGCCTTCGAAGACTAGAGATTTATCAGATTCCATTAGCACAAGACAACGATATTTTCCAAATATCACAATCATGTTCAGATCACAAAGCATTGACACAGACATTAAGTTGTATCCAAGGGATTCAACAAGCATCACTTTATCCATGTGCTGATCCTTTGAGATAGCAACTCTACCAAGACCCAATACCTTGCTTTTACCAGTGTCAACGAATTTGATGTGGCTCTTAGTAGATGGATGTAGGGTTGAATCCCTAAGAAGACTTCGATCACCAATCATGTGGTTGGTGCAGCCACTATCCATGATCCATTCAGTGGCTTTCGAAGTTGTAGCATACTGTGCAGTTAGCGGGATAGGCTTCACCAAGAGTATTGTGAAGCAGAAACATGTACCGAATAAGCATAATATCAAAGTTTAAATTCTGGTTAGGCATGATAGGATGCTCGTCAAGGAACCCTGGGACGAAATGCATGATAAGACCATTGGAGCATTTTATCTTGCGTCCCACAAGATGTTTTAGGTCCCCAGCATTGTTGTCAGAAGATTTTGCTTTCCGGCTGGAGACCTTTCCCTGCGAGAGAAGTTAATTCTTCTTAAGCACCCACATCTTCAGGTGTGGCTTAGAAGGAATGAGTCTAAGTGCAGCATCTGAGAACTTTGGCCTGGGAGCCCTAGCAAATAGCTTCCTAGGAGGAGAGTAGTACTCATAAGAATATGCAGAAGAGTTCTTAGTTTTGTGAACATAGCGGTTAGAAGAAACACACTCATATTCATGAGTCTCATAACGGTTTCCTGCAAAACATTTGCGTTAGGGTGACCATGAGTGGTCCTCTATCTGTATGAAGCCTTTAGACCATATGACGCCTTAGGTCTGGGGTTTGTCTTCTTCCCAGGTGGTGTCATGATGACATTCACGGGAAGCTTCTCAAGGCAGCTTTTGGGTACCCAGATCTTCTTCTAGGGTGACCTGTTCCTGCAGTTAGTACCAATGTACCTGGCAAACACTTCACCATTCTGATTCTTGAACAGTTTATAATTTGCATCAAAGGATTCATCAATGACAATTGGGTTAGCACAAGTGAAGCCAGATAAAGTGGATGGGTCCACTGAAGGATCCTTAGCAGCAACCCATGTGGTTTTGGGGTACTGCTCAGGTGTCCAATATGAACCATCTTCATTTTCCTCTCGAACCCAACACCCTCTTTCCTAGGGTTTCGGTTCAGAATCTGTTTCTTGAGGACATCGCACAAGGTTTGATGCCCTTTGAGGCTTTTGTACATGCCAGTCTCAAGCAATGTTCTTCAACCTAGCATTCTCATCAGCAATAGTAGTGGCATCCTCAGTAGAGGGCTTAGTTACCACATCAGCAGTTGAAGATATTGCAACATTAGGAGTAGTAGAACATTCAGCAATAGAGGCAACATTATCCCACTCAAGACACTTTAAGCATGGTGGAACAAATTCTACCTGAGCGGAACTGATCCGTTGGGCGAGTAGTGAATCATTCTCTTTTTGAAGATCTTCATGAGACGCTCTTAGTTTCTCAAGATCCCGCTTCCTTTGAAGATAAACGTAGGAAAGCTTCTCATGAGAGGCTGAGCGAGTTTCATGACGACTTTCGAGTTCTTCATACTTAATGCAAAGACTTTTAATGTCTTCGATTAAGGACTGAGTTCGATTCATTCCCGCGTCCAATAGGTCATCGCTTCTGTCTTGCAACTTTTGAATATGTTCCATAGCAGTTTGTTGCCCAGTTGCAATTTTAGCAAGTGTATTATAGCTAGGTTTGGATTCACGTTCAGAGTCATCTTCATTAGAGGTTTGGAAATAGGCATCATGTGAAGTTACCTTGGCACCACGTGCCATGAAGCAGTAGGTGGGAGCCGAGTCGTCATCATCATCATCAGCTATGGCTTCAAGGTTGTGACCATTATCTTTAGTGTTGAAGATTGACTTGGCGACGAACGCTGATGCCAGAGCCAGGCTTGCCACGCCTGAATCAGACTTTTCCTGGGACTCCACCTCCGCCTCCTCAGGGGCATACTCCTCCTCTGAATCCATTTCCTTGCCAATAAATGCACGAGCCTTGCTTGATGAGGTCTTCTTGTGAGATTAATACTTTGATGAAGACTTTGAAAAAGATTTTGAAGATTTCTTCTTCTT
>NW_021264017.1:0-4835 GCF_002162155.2 Triticum dicoccoides
TTCCGTAACCAAGCATAAAACCTTCATGTGCTTTCGGTGCAAATTTAGACGTGTGATGTGGATCCTTGATCCAGCACCTAGCACCAAAGACTTCGAAGTAACTGACGTTTGGCTTCTTACCAGTCAGAAGTTCATAAGATGTCTTCTTGAAGAACTTGTGAAGATATAGTATGTTGATGATGTGGCATGCAGTATCAATGGCTTCGGGCCAAAATTTTCTTGGAGCCTTGTACTCATCGAGCATCGTCCGTACCATCTCAATGAGTGTTCTATTCTTGCGCTCCACGACGCCATTCTGCTAAGGTGTGTAAGGAGAAGAGAACTCACATGTGATGCCCAAAGTATCAAGATAAGTGTCGAGGGGCCAATGTTCTTGAACTCAGTGCCATTGTCACTCTGAATGTGCTTGATCTTGATGCCACAATTCGTCATGGCCCGATTTGTGAAGCGTTTGAAGACATCCTGTAGTTCAGTCTTATAGAGAATTATGTGCACCTAGGTGTATCTCGAATAATCATCAACAATAACGAAGCCATAGAGATGTGCAGTAGTAGTAAGGGTAGAGTAGTGAGTAGGGCCAAATAGGTCCATGTGAAGTAGCTCGAAGGGACGTGAGGTAGTCATGATTGTCTTTGAAGGATGCTTGGCTCTAGTCATCTTTGTAGCTTCACAGGCACCACATAGATGATCCTTCTAGAACTTGACGCCCTCGGTGCCAATGATGTGCTTCTTCTTCGCTAGAGTGTACAGGTTCCTCATGCCCGCATGTCCTAGTCGTCGATGCCATAGCCAGCATTCTAAAGCCTTTGCTATAAGACATACGGCAAGCTGTGGTCCTGCTGAGAAATCTACTATATATAGATCACCTCTTGGATAGCCTTCGAAGACTAGAGATTTATCAGATTCCATTAGCACAAGACAACGATATTTTCCAAATATCACAATCATGTTCAGATCACAAAGCATTGACACAGACATTAAGTTGTATCCAAGGGATTCAACAAGCATCACTTTATCCATGTGCTGATCCTTTGAGATAGCAACTCTACCAAGGCCCAATACCTTGCTTTTACCAGTGTCAACGAATTTGATGTGGCTCTTAGTAGATGGATGTAGGGTTGAATCCCTAAGAAGACTTCGATCACCAATCATGTGGTTGGTGCAGCCACTATCCATGATCCATTCAGTGGCTTTCGAAGTTGTAGCATACTGTGCAGTTAGCGGGATAGGCTTCACCAAGAGTATTGTGAAGCAGAAACATGTACCGAATAAGCATAATATCAAAGTTTAAATTCTGGTTAGGCATGATAGGATGCTCGTCAAGGAACCCTGGGACGAAATGCATGATAAGACCATTGGAGCATTTTATCTTGCGTCCCACAAGATGTTTTAGGTCCCCAGCATTGTCGTCAGAAGATTTTGCTTTCCGGCTGGAGACCTTTCCCTGCGAGAGAAGTTAATTCTTCTTAAGCACCCACATCTTCAGGTGTGGCTTAGAAGGAATGAGTCTAAGTGCAGCATCTGAGAACTTTGGCCTGGGAGCCCTAGCAAATAGCTTCCTAGGAGGAGAGTAGTACTCATAAGAATATGCAGAAGAGTTCTTAGTTTTGTGAACATAGCGGTTAGAAGAAACACACTCATATTCATGAGTCTCATAACGGTTTCCTGCAAAACATTTGCGTTAGGGTGACCATGAGTGGTCCTCTATCTGTATGAAGCCTTTAGACCATATGACGCCTTAGGTCTGGGGTTTGTCTTCTTCCCAGGTGGTGTCATGATGACATTCACGGGAAGCTTCTCAAGGCAGCTTTTGGGTACCCAGATCTTCTTCTAGGGTGACCTGTTCCTGCAGTTAGTACCAATGTACCTGGCAAACACTTCACCATTCTGATTCTTGAACAGTTTATAATTTGCATCAAAGGATTCATCAATGACAATTGGGTTAGCACAAGTGAAGCCAGATAAAGTGGATGGGTCCACTGAAGGATCCTTAGCAGCAACCCATGTGGTTTTGGGGTACTGCTCAGGTGTCCAATATGAACCATCTTCATTTTCCTCTCGAACCCAACACCCTCTTTCCTAGGGTTTCGGTTCAGAATCTGTTTCTTGAGGACATCGCACAAGGTTTGATGCCCTTTGAGGCTTTTGTACATGCCAGTCTCAAGCAATGTTCTTCAACCTAGCATTCTCATCAGCAATAGTAGTGGCATCCTCAGTAGAGGGCTTAGTTACCACATCAGCAGTTGAAGATATTGCAACATTAGGAGTAGTAGAACATTCAGCAATAGAGGCAACATTATCCCACTCAAGACACTTTAAGCATGGTGGAACAAATTCTACCTGAGCGGAACTGATCCGTTGGGCGAGTAGTGAATCATTCTCTTTTTGAAGATCTTCATGAGACGCTCTTAGTTTCTCAAGATCCCGCTTCCTTTGAAGATAAACGTAGGAAAGCTTCTCATGAGAGGCTGAGCGAGTTTCATGACGACTTTCGAGTTCTTCATACTTAATGCAAAGACTTTTAATGTCTTCGATTAAGGACTGAGTTCGATTCATTCCCGCGTCCAATAGGTCATCGCTTCTGTCTTGCAACTTTTGAATATGTTCCATAGCAGTTTGTTGCCCAGTTGCAATTTTAGCAAGTGTATTATAGCTAGGTTTGGATTCACGTTCAGAGTCATCTTCATTAGAGGTTTGGAAATAGGCATCATGTGAAGTTACCTTGGCACCACGTGCCATGAAGCAGTAGGTGGGAGCCGAGTCGTCATCATCATCATCAGCTATGGCTTCAAGGTTGTGACCATTATCTTTAGTGTTGAAGATTGACTTGGCGACGAACGCTGATGCCAGAGCCAGGCTTGCCACGCCTGAATCAGACTTTTCCTGGGACTCCACCTCCGCCTCCTCAGGGGCATACTCCTCCTCTGAATCCATTTCCTTGCCAATAAATGCACGAGCCTTGCTTGATGAGGTCTTCTTGTGAGATTAATACTTTGATGAAGACTTTGAAAAAGATTTTGAAGATTTCTTCTTCTTATTCTTGTCATCAGAATCATATTCCTTGTTCTTCTTCTTCTTTGATTCCTTATCCCACTGAGGACACTCGGAGATGTAGTGGCATGTGTACTTGCATTTGTGGCAAGTTCTTCTTGTAGTCACATGATGAAGCCTCGTCATTCTTTGAGCTAGATCTTGAAGACTTGCTGAACGGATTCTTCTTGGAGAACTTCTGGAACTTCCACACAAGCATTGCAAGCTCTTTGCCAAGCTCTTCAGGATCACCAGAGCTACAGTCAAATTCTTCTTCAGATGAGAAAACAACTTTAGCCTTCAGAGCACGGGTTTGGCCATAGTTGGGACCATAGATACCATGCTTCTCATGTAACTGGAACTCATGTGTGTTGAGCCTCTCAAGTACGTCAGACGGATCGAGATCTTTGAAGTCAGGACGGTCTTGTATCATCAGGGATAAGGTGTCAAACGAGCTGTCAAGTGATCTCAGAAGCTTCTTCACGATCTCATGCTTGGTGATCTCAGTGGCGCCAAGAGCACGAAGCTCATTGGTAATATCAGTCAAGCGATTGAACGTGAGCTGGACATTGTCATTGTCATTTCTCTTGAAGTAGTTGAAGAGATTGCGAAGAACATCGATTCTTGAGTCTCTCTGAGTTGAGACTCCTTCATTAACCTTGGAAAGCCAGTCCCAGACCAGCTTTGCAGTTTCCAGTGCACTCACACGGCCATACTGCCCTTTGGTCAGATGACCACATCTGATGTTCTTAGCGGTTGAGTCCAATTGTGCAAATCTCTTGACATCAGCAGCAGTGACGCCTTCACCGACTTTGGGAGCGTCAGTCTTGACAACATACCAGAGATCAACATCAATGGCTTCAAGATGCATGCGCATCTTGTTCTTACAGTAGGGGTAGTCAGTGCCATCAAAGACGGGGCACATAGCAGAGACCTTGATTATCCTTGCAGTCGACGTAGCTAACACTCCAGGTGGTTAAACCGAATCACACAGAACAAGGAAGTACCTTGCTCTGATACCAATTGAAAGTGCTATTTATCGACTAGAGAGGGGGGTGAATAGGCGATTTTTATGAAAGTCTTCAAAACACGGTGGCTTTGAAAACAAACATGTAAACTGAACCTATATACTAAGCAGCGGAATGAACACTACACTAGGCAAGCATTAATCAAGCATACAATATAGGGAAAGCACGAAGACTAACTGCAACTAGGTAGACGGGATCAATATGGAAGATAGTACGAAGCTATACAGATATAAGACTTCACATAATGAAGTCAAATCACGGCAGGCAAGCAATGACTTCACGAATACAAACTGTAAAGTAAGGAGAGAAGGGGATAGAACCAGTTGCTTGGTGAAGACAAGGATTTGGTAGACTAGTTCCAGTTGCTATGACAACTGTACGTCTGGTTAGGGAGGCTGAGGTTGAACTCAGAAGATTGTGTCTTCACCTTATTCCCCTTGAGCTAAGGACACCCAGTCCTTGCCCAATCACTCTAGTAAGTCTTCGAGGTAGACTTCCAAACCTTCACAGACTTCGTTCACCGGCAATCCACAATGACTCTTGGATGCTCAGAACACGACGCCTAACCGGCTGGAGGATTCACATTCCTCAAGTGTAACAAGTCTTCGGATCACGCGGACAGAAAGACTTCAGTGATGCCTAACACTCTTTGGCTCTGGGTGTTTTGGGCTTAGTCCTCGCAAGGATCTCTCTCTCAAATGCTTTGGAGGTGGGTTGCTCTCAAACGACAAAAGTCGTGCACTAACTCAGAGCAGCGACCAATTTATGGTGTAGGGG
>NW_021264017.1:6082-7664 GCF_002162155.2 Triticum dicoccoides
GGCCATAGGTTTCACTAGTGGACTCTCTCAAGATAGCATAAATATTACGGTGGGTGAACAACTTACTATCAAGCAATTGATAGAAAAGTGCATAGTTATGAGAATATCTAGGTATGATCATGTATATAGGCATCATGTCCACGACAAGTAGATCGAAACGATTCTGCATCTACTACTATTACTCCACACATCGACCGCTATCCAGCATGCATCTAGAGTATTAAGTTCATAAGAACAGAGTAATGCATTAGGCAAGATGACATGATGTAGAGGGATAAACTCAAGCAATATGATATAAACCCCATCTTTTTATCCTCTATGGTAACAATACAATACGCGCCTTATTGCCCCTGCTGTCACTGGGAAAGGACACTGCAAGATTGAACCCAGAGCTAAGCACTTCTCCCATTGCAAGAAAGATCAATCTAGTAGGCCAAACCAAGCTGATAGTTTGAAGAGACTTGCAAAGATAACAAATCATACATAAAAGAATTCAGAGGAGATTCAAATATTGTTCATAGATAATCTTGATCATAAACCCACAATTCATCGGATCTCGACAAACACACCGCAAAAAGTATTACATCGAATAGATCTCCAAGAAGATCGAGGAGAACTTTGTATTGAGATCCAAAGAGAGAGAAGAAGCCATCTAGCTAATAACTATGGACCCGAAGGTCTAAGGTAAACTACTCACACTTCATCGGAGAGGCTATGGTGTTGATGTAGAAGCCCTCCATGATCAATTCCCCTCCGGCGGAGCGCCGGAAAAGGCCCCAAGATGATCTTTCGGGTACAGAAGGTTGCGGTGGCGGAAATAGGGTTTCGTGGTGCTCTCGGATGTTTTCAGGGTATATGAGTATATATAGGCGAAAGAAGTAGGTTGGTGGAGCCACGAGGGGCCCACGAGGGTGGGGGTGCGCCTACCCCCCGGGAGTGCCTCCCAGCCTCGTGGCCGCCTCGCTGCTTCCTTGACGTCCACTCCAAGTCTCCTGGATTGCATTTGTTCCAAAAACGATTCTCCCGAAGGTTTCATTCCGTTTGGACTCTGTTTGATATTCCTTTTCTGCGAAACACCGAAATAGGCAAAAAAACAGCAATTTGGACTGGGCCTCCGGTTAATAGGTTAGTCCCAAAAATAATATAGAAGTGTATAATAAAGCCCATTAAACATCCAAAATAGATAATATAATAGCATGGAACAATCAAAATTATAGATACGTTGGAGACATTTCACCCACTTAATAGTACGGTGGTTCCTGTGACTCAATAAAGAAGAAAGTAAACTATGAAAGAGCTATGTATTCGTACTCCATAGTCTCCAAGTGAATATCTTCACGTGTCATAATCTTCGTCGTGAATGTCTTCACGAACCACCATTGTCTTCAATGTCTTCACACACATTTTAGGGGTCATCTCTGGTAGGTAAACCGAATCAATGAGGGACTTCTACCTGTGTTATCCTGCAATTCTCACAAACACATTAGTCCCGCAACCATGTTTGTCGTCAATAATCGAAAACCAACCAGGGGTGGCACTAGATGCACTTACAATCCTCAACTAGTCTCCATTTATTCTGCAA
>NW_021264017.1:8558-12487 GCF_002162155.2 Triticum dicoccoides
TAGAAGCACTTAGTTTTAGGCTTAGGTCCAGCATTGGGCTTCTTCACGGGAGTGAAAACTTGCTTGCCATTCTTCTTGAAGTTCCATTTCTTTCCCTTGCCCTTTTTCTTCAAACTAGTGGTCTTGTTAACCATCAACACTTGATGCTCTTTCTTGATTTCTACCTTTGTTGATTTTAGCATCACGAAAAACTCAGGAATGGTTTTCGTCATCCCTTGCATATTATAGTTCATCACGAAGTTCTAGTAGCTTGGTGATAGTGACTAGAGATTTCTGTCAATCACTATCTTATCTAGAAGAATTAACTCCCACTTGATTCGAGCGATTGTAGTACCCAGACATTCTGAGCACATGCTCACTAGCTGAGCTATTCTCCTCCATCTTGTAGGAAAATTACTTGTCATAGGTCTCATACCTATCAGCAGCGCATGAGTCTGAAATACCAATTTTAGCTCTTGGAACATCTCATATGCTCTGTGGCGTTCAAAACATTTTTGAAGTCCCGGTTTTAAGCTGTAAAGCATGGTGCACTAAACTATCAAGTAGTCATCATATCGAGCTTGCCAAACGTTCATAATGTCTGCATCTGCTCCTGCAATGAGGATAATACTCAGATCACGGACCCAGTCCGCATCATTGCTACTATCATCTTTCAACTTAGTTTTCTCTAGGAACATATCAAAAAACATAGGGGAGCTACAACGCGAGCTATTGATCTACAACATAATTTGCAAATACCATCATGACTAAGTTCATGATAAATTAAGTTCAATTAATCAAATTACTTAAGAACTCCCACTTAGATAGACATCCCTCAAGTCATCTAAATGATACGTGATCCAAATCAACTAACCCATGTCCGATCATCACGTGAGATGGGGTAGTCATCAATGGTGAACATCTCTATGTTGATCATATCTACTATATGACTCACATTCGACCTTTCGGTCTCTAGTGTTCCGAGGCCGTGTGTGTACATGCTAGGCTCGTCAAGTTTAACCCGAGTATTCCGCATGTGCAAAACTGTCTTGCACCCGTTGTATGTGAACGTAGAGCCTATCACACCCGATCATCATGTGGTGTCTCAGCATGAAGAACTGTCGCAATGGTGCATACTCAGGGAGAACACTTATACCTTGAAATTTTAGTTATGGAATCATCTTATAATGCTACCGCCGTACTAAGCAAAATAAGATGCATAAAGATAAACATCACATGCAATCAAAATATGTGACATGATATGGCCATCACCATCTCATGCTTTTGATCTCCATCTCCAAAGCATCATCATGATCTCCATTGTCACCGGCTCGACACCTTGATCTCCATCATTGCATCGTGGTCATCTGATGTCTACCACACAACTTTATTCTTGTAGACATGTGTTGGGCCTCCAAGCACAGAGTTTTGTAGGACAGTAGCAATTTTTCCTCAAGTGGATGACCTAAGGTTTATCAATCCGTGGGAGGCGTAGGATGAAGATAGTCTCTCTCAAGCAACCCTGCAATCAAATACAAGAAATCTCTTGTGTCCCCAACACACCCAATACAATGGCAAATTGTATAGGTGCACTAGTTTGGCGAAGAGATGGTGATAAAAGTGTAGTATGGATAGTAGATATGAGTTTTTGTAGTGTGAACGATAAAAAATAGCAAGGTAGTAAATAGTAAAATGGAGCACAAACAGTATTGCAATGATGGAAAATGAGGCCTAGGGTGCATACTTTCACTAGTGCAATCTCACAACAATGCTAACATAGTTGGATCATATGATTATCCCTCAAAGTGCAATGAAGAATCACTCCAAAGTTTCTATCTAGCAGAGAACATAAGAAGGAATTGTTTGTAGGGTACGAAACCACCTCAAAGCTATTCTTTCCGTTCGATCTATTCAAGAGTTCGTACTAAAATAACACAAAAGCAAATTCATATTCATAATACTCAATCCAACACAAAGAACTCCAAAGAGCGCCCCAAGATTTCTACCAGAGAAACAAAAGACAAGAACATGCATCAACCCCTATGTAGAGACCAGACCTCAAACAATCTAGTCTCCGTGCATCAGTGTCATCCCTGCATCGGTAATGCTGACACGCACAGTACTCGAGGATTTATAACTGAGTTTAAATCACACACTTATTACATCGAAATGTCTCAAAAGAGAACTTATTACAATAATATGGCTTAAGGCCATCTAAAAAAGATAACAACAGAAGGCTTGGAAGATAAAGTTAGTCCATCAACTCCAACGGCATAGCTTAGTGAACGACAACGACCTATGGCACCTTACTCGTCGTCTGAAAAGTCTGCAACATGATATGTTGCAGCCCGAAACGGGTCAGCACATGGAATATGTTGGCAATGTAACACAAAGGAGTAATGAACAGAATAAATGCTATCACTACATGCATATATGGCTGGTGGAAAGCTCTATGGTTAAAGTTTTGCATAAAGCCAATTTTTCCCTGCAACAAAGGAATAAATTTTATTTAACTATCATGGTGGTTGTTAAACATTGAGAACATTCCACCAACTCATCCTAAATTAAGCAATATCAATTAATCCAACAAAATTAATTTAGAGTGACGAGATCAACATGATAATCCAAGAACCAAATACTTAAGATGTCCATAACCGGGGACACGGCTAACCATGATTAGTTTGTACACTCTGCAGAGGTTTGCGCACTTTTCCCCACAAGACTCGATCTCCTCCGCTAGATTTCCCACTGCATGGTGTTTGAGAAACGGATGACCGAGACACAGTCTTTCAGAAACATTTACTCTTTACTCTGGGTGGACAGTTACACCTACTTTCCCCCTACATCTGCTAGCCCACCACTGAAAGAGGTCATGCAACATACTCAACTATGCTAGAGCCCATAATAGCTTGTGGCTACGCACGGAAGTTTCTAGCATGAATAATCTTATGATCCCTTTGAGCCTGGGTGGCGAACCCTAGGATGATCACACGGGTGCTCCGGGATATCCTAGGACAACATTGGATTCTCCAGGTGCCCGCAACCAATCCACCTAGATGTGTATTTAAGTAGCCACCTTAAATTAACCATTAATTAACAATTCTCACATCTATCATGGATACACTCACCCAATCCACGTCTACGGGCATAGCATAGCAATCCTGAGCATAACATAGAAGTAACTCCCAAAGGTTTGATAATAAAAGGGCAATAGGTTCTACCTCATCATCTACTTCCCAAACCCACAAGTTAAACAGATCCTAACCATGCAATGTTTGAGGATTGGAACTAATGCATAAAAACTGGGTAATAAAGGGATATGATCAAAGTGTTACTTGCCTTGCTGATGATCTGCAAAACCTAGAGACTCATGGTAGCACGCTTCGCACTCCGGGAATTCTATCGCAAACTAACAATAGCATACATAAGCACTCCAGCAAGAAGCACGGGTAAAACTCAAATAAGAATATCCAAACAGAAAGTTCAACTGAAGAGCTTCGATTTGCAAAAATAATCAACTCAAACGGAGCAACGAAACTCAAGATACGAACAAAACAAGATTCGTTTACTAATCTGGACTAAAGTCAAATTTTACAGTACCAAAATCATGTTCAAGTTGGTTAAACAGAAAGAGGACTTCGAGACGACGATTTAGGCGCTGGTTTCATCTAATTTGGACTAACGATTAAAAAGTTATACTAGATCAAAGATCAGGGCAGAAATCACGATCAAAATAATCGCAGATAAAACCCTGGAAAATAAAATGAAAAGAATAGACTAACGAATGAATGTTCGCTGTCTGAACCTAACCGGTGAACGACGTTCATTAAAACGAACGTATGGACGAACGTCCACTAAATAACTAAACCGACGAAAAACCGAACCGATATATTAAAAAAACAGATCTAGGTTTTTTTTAATACCGACGGTTTTGACTTAACCGGAAAAAA
>NW_021264018.1:0-1092 GCF_002162155.2 Triticum dicoccoides
TGGGGTCGCCGGAACTCATGCCGGCGACGAGCTTTGGCGGCGATGGTGTTCGGTGGTGCTCGGGCGCGTCGCTACGGTGCGTCAGTGAGCGAATGGAGAGGCTGGGCAGCACCTGCTAGACATGGGGAGCACTAAGAGCAGCTCAGTGAGGCCAGGGGAGCACGGAGGCTATGCGTGCAGCAGCAATGGCGGACGGTGGCTTCGGTGCTCGTGGGGAACGGCGCTACGGCACGGAGGGGAGCATGCTGAGTTAGGGGAGAGGGTCAGTGACTCACGGCGATGATGAGGGGACGCTCGGCGAGGTCGGGGACGGTCCGGAGCCGGCGAATTTGACGAAGATGGCCGGCGGTCCCGAGGTTGAAGAAGGCATCGAGGGCGGTGTTGTGGCACGTCCGGGGCCTCGTGGCTCGTTGAGGAGGTAGAGGGAGGACTGGCGGAGCTTCCTGGGGCGTCGGTGAGCCGTGGGGTGGCCGGTAGCCACGGTGGCTCTCGTCGGTGGCGGCGGCTCCGTTCGGTCGCGGGAGGGGAAACAGAGGAGCGAGGGGGAGGGAGGTCCAGAGAGCGAGGGAGAAGTGAGAGGGGGTCGGGGCTGCGTGGTGTCGCGGGAGGGACCAGGGAAGGAGGAGGCAGCCAGGCAGGGAGGAGGTGGCCTCCTCGGCCGCGCGCGTGCGAGCACGCAGCTGCTCCCACTGGCAAGAGGAAGACGACAGGGGGGGAGTAGCGGTGGCGGGCTGGGCCGGCTGGGCCGGTTCTGGTGGGCTGCACGGGTGAGGCCAGGTAAGTCCTTCTCTCTCTCTCTCTCTCTTTTGTTTTAATTCTGTTTTCTATTTTGCAGGTTTGTTTTGAATTTGGTTTTGAAACCAATTCAATTTATTTTACTTCTGACAATATTTTTAGGAGCTAAAAGAATTAAAACAATGCTCCACAAAAATATTTCAGAATTATTGGACCTATATTTATTTAACAGTAGATATAAGTCCAATTCAAATAGCTATTGATTTAATTCAAATACCCAAAATAAATGTTTCTGAGATACCGAAAATATTGGTTTGGATTTTACCTCTTGCCAATATTTCCAGAGGATAACAAGAA
>NW_021264019.1:0-845 GCF_002162155.2 Triticum dicoccoides
TTGCTCCTATATAAGTAGATCCATCTAGTAGCTTTTCCTTGGGATTTGTTTAGTTAAAAGTTAGCCATTGCAACTTCGTGTACTTCGTTTGTGTCCAACGACCAGACCAAGACCGCTTACGGATCCCCACCATTATCAATACCTCATATATATTTGCAATATTCAGATTGCTTTATCATATTCTTGCTCGTTCTTCGATTGCTTGCAGGAATAGACCTTCGTGGTCAGGCTGACCGTGCTTCCGGCATCGTTAGTAACCTCAGGAGATTGGTTTAGCGATTGCTAAGGCGCAACGTCGTGCACGTTTGTAGTCGGATCGTCAAAGTCGTCTCCACCAAATCGATAGTTATCATCTCATCGAAAGATCGGGACACCCTCGCCTCTATCAAGTGGTATCAGAGCCAGGTTGCTCGGTGAGAATTTCCAGTTTTCCTAGATTAGATTTACTTTCTTACCTATTGTCCAAGAAAAAGCCACAAAAAAGAGTTAGATCTATTCATCCTTGGTCCAAGCCAGTCTGAGCCTTTGCAATTTTCTTTTCATTGATTGCATAGTTGAATTATCGATTGCATCACCGTGTCGAGTTGCTGGTCTTAGTGTCTAGTTCGTTTAGAGTTTCGAGTTCTGTTCACATTAGTCACGCCACCGCTGCATCATTATCTCTTCCGCTGTCCACCACCTATCCATCAATTTCCACCACGTGCTACCCACCATTCATTGTCATAATAATAGTTGAGATCGTTCACATCTTCACTTGATCCAATCTGCATCTTATCTAGTTTGTTTTGGAAAGAGGGAGAAAAAAAGAGAGAAAAAAATGAGAGAAAAAAAAAGGAAAAAAAAGT
>NW_021264020.1:0-1934 GCF_002162155.2 Triticum dicoccoides
CCCTGCTTGTTTCTCCACTCGCCCGTCCTCCTTTTTCCGATGAGGTCGCTCGTTTTCCGGTGAGGTCGCGGTCGTTGTCAGGGAGGTCGAGGTAGAGGTCGAGGTCGCGGTCGGGGTTAGGGAGGTCGAACTCATTTTCCGGCGAGGTTGAGGTCACCCCAGCGGACTACTTCGTTTGGGAAACCGCCGGATTGGCAGGGATGGGTTAGGGTTGTGCTCATCCTGTCGTTTTTGAGTTGCAGTAGGGGGTGAGCTCGTGCATATGTTTCAGGGAGGATGAGTGGTTCGCGGCGATAGTGCCTCTTCTGTGGATTGAAGCCTCGCGGTGGATCTGGTGTTTTTGATGAGTGTTTTCCCCCGCGGTGTGCAACTCTGTCGCCCCTTGCGTGCAAATTAGGAGCAGCAGTAGACAATTTTTGAGATAATATAGCTAATCTGCCAGCCTTCTGGTGGTTCTCGTGGGTCATGTGTTTTTCTCCTCTTGTTTGTAATTAGGGACCATTACATGTGCAAATTAGTACCTGTGCAAATTAGGGACCATTACCTGTGCTAACCAACTAAGAGGGTGAAACTTGTATCACGGCCACTTTTTAGTTGGTAGACACTTGTGTTCCAGTTGCACAAAATTCTATCCAGTTGGCTTCATTCATATAGTAGTTGGTTGTCCCTATGTTCTGCAGTTGCACCAATTTTTTGCTAGTTGGGTTTCTACATACTGTTCAGTTGCACAAGTTGCCTGCTCAGTTGGCTACATCACTTTTACTAGTTGGCTGTCCATATGTTCTACACCTGCACATGATTCTTTAGTTATTCTGTAAGTTGTATTAGATGTGCGCAATGTTGTGTGCAATGCATTGACTGATTTCGTAGTTGGTGTTCAGAGATTTAAGTGGTTAGTTGCACAAAATTCTCCTCAGTTGGCTACGTCCATATAGTACTTGGCTGTCCATATGCTCTGTAGTTGCAGCAGTTGTTTTGGTCAGTTGGCTCACTGTTTTTGTGTGCAATGCATTGGCTGATTTCGTAGTTGGTGTTCAGAGATTTAAGTGGTTAGTTGCAAAAAATTCTCCTCAGTTGGCTGTGTTCATATAGTACTTGGCCGTCCATATGCTCTGCAGTTGCAGCAGTTGTTTTGGTCAATTGGCTCACTGTTTTTGTACTAGGTGGTTGTCTATACTGTGTTCAGTTGCACAAGTTGCCTGCTCGGTTGGCTGCATCACTTTTACTAAGTTGGCTATTCATATGTTATACACTTGTGCCAGTTGCTCTACTTAGTTGGGTTTACTTAGTTGCATATTCATATGTAATACACTTGTGCCCTCTGTTGTGTGCAACTAGGGACTCTTGTTTGTACAATTTTAGCACCAATGCTTGCCAATTTTCCAATATAATCTACCCAATCCACCAGCGTTGTGGTGGCTGTGGTGGTTTATGTGTTATTCTCCTGCTTTTGTGCAACTAGGACCCCTTGATTTGTGCAAATTAGTACCAATGCTTGCCAATTTTCCATTTTAATTTTTCTCAATGTGCAAGTCTTTTGTTGTGGATGTGGTTGTTTTCATGTGTCTCCCTTCATGTTCAACTAGGGACGCTTTTTTCAGAATAAGTTATCTCACTGAGATTGTTGCCTTTACTTAACTTTTTTCTGTCTAGGTATTACTTGTCATAGTTGGCAAGTAATAATTAGGCAGAAAAAAGTTAGTTGGCTTATTTGATGTCCAGTTTGCACAAGGTTTACTGCCCAGTTGGCTGCATGATTGTAGTAGTTGGTTGTCCACATCTTCTAACTATGTTTTTTTGTTGTATTTCCTTCCGCAGGGCAAAAATGGTTATAATAGGAGGAGATGCGGGTGGCAATGAAGGAGATGTATTTTTATTCACTTTTTTTCTTTTGTTTTTGAGTTGTTTTTCAACTTATGCATGTATGCTAATGT
>NW_021264021.1:0-1410 GCF_002162155.2 Triticum dicoccoides
TTTAAAAAATTGTTCTCAAATTCCGAAAATGTTCATATTTTTGTAAAATGTTTGGGAAATTCAAAAATTGTTCTCTCTACAAAAAAAAGTTCAAAACTTTCGAAATTTAGAAAATGTACCAGATTTCAACTTTTGGTTCACATATTCAAAAAATGTTTGCTCTTCCAAATTTGTCCGGGATTTTTCAAAATTGTTCTCTGTTTCAAAATTTGTTCTCAAGATTCAAAAGTTGTTCATGCTTTACAAATTTGTTCGTGCTTTCAAAATTGTTCTCCATTTCAAAATTTGTTCTCAAGATTCAAAAAATGTTCATGCTTTCAAAAATAGTTTGCGCCTCCAAATTTGTTCTCAAGATTCCAAAATCATTCGTGCTTTAAAAAATTGTTCTCAAATTCCAAAAATGTTCATGTTTTCGTAAAATGTTTGGGAAATTTAAAATTTGTTCATTTTCATAGAATTTGTTCGCACTTTTTGAAAAAGAACGTACGTTCAAAGAAGTACTCAAATTTTGGAACAAAAAGTTGGAATTTTGTCAAAAAGTGTTTGCAATTTTAAAAATGTTCAGAATTTAGGACTTTCATAAAAAAAATCTGTTTAAAATGTTCACTACTTTATTTTTTATTTTTTTGAAATTTGAAAATAAGTGTGAGTTGTTAAATTTTGTATCGTATTTTTGAAACAGTGTTCGTTTGTACAAATAATTAACAATTTCGAAGGAAGGTTTGAAAAAAATATATAAAAGTTGTCCAGATTCTTCGTTGGTATTAGTTCTTATACTAGGACGCTTCACATATTACCACCAATAGTTGGTAGGTCAACTGGTTAGCTCGTCTCGTACGCAACATGGAGATCTACAGTTCGAATCCTCGCAGGACTGGACTGCAGGCGCATTGTTTTTTTTTTAAAACATAGCAGCGCCACTGAACAAGGAAACAGGCACGCTCACTGTATTGGGCCGGCCCAGTCGGGGCTTTCATGCGTGCGTCACGTCGCTATTTGACGCAGAATGCGTCCAATAGGAGTTCCCGTTGTTCTGTACTAGAATCGAGCTCGTGTAGAACATAGGAAACAACTTTTTTTTTTGAGACAACGCCACGAGGCTTTATTAAATCGTCACAATGTTTACAGGGACGAAAGATAGATTCCCGGGATGGCCTAACCAGACACGGCGACCACCACCGAGAGATAATGCATGCCTCGCTAAGTTGTGAGCTTCATAATTGGAGCTCCTAGACTCATGTTTAAAATTACAGAACTCAAAAACCGAAGAGTGAGCTATTATTTCATGTACAATTGCACCATAGCTCGCAAGATTGTCCTTCTGTAAGTCTTCCACGACCACTTTGCAGTCCGATGCAACCTCAACCCGCCTCAAATATAGATCCTCCGCCAGTGCCAAGGCTTCTCTAA
>NW_021264022.1:0-1054 GCF_002162155.2 Triticum dicoccoides
AAGTAACATACCGATGACAAAGGGAACAACGTATGTCGTTATGCGGTCTGACCGATAAAGATCTTCGTAGAATATGTAGGAGCCAATATGGGCATCCAGGTCCCGCTATTGGTTATTGACCGGAAACGTGTCTTGGTCATGTCTACATTGTTCTCGAACCCGTAGGGTCCGCACGCTTAAGGTTTCGATGACAGTTATATTATGAGTTTATGAGTTTTGATGTACCGAAGGAGTTCGGAGTCCCGGATGAGATCGGGGACATGACGAGGAGTCTCGAAATGGTCGAGACGTAAAGATCGATATATTGGACGACTATATTCGGAGTTCGGAAAGGTTCCGAGTGATTCGGGTATTTTCCGGAGTACCGGGGGGTTACGGGAATACGGGGAAGAGTATTGGGCCTTGATGGGCTTTAGTGGGAAGAGGAGAAAAAGGCTGCGCCCCCCCCCTCCCCTCTAGTCCGAATTGGACTAGGGAAAAGGGGGCCGGCCACCTCTCCTTCTCCTCCTATTCCTTCTCCCTTCCTCCCCTCTTGGTGGACTCCTACTAGGACTTGGAGTCCTAGTAGGACTCCCCACCCTGGCCACACCTCTGCCTTGGCCGGCCTCCTCCTCCTCCATCCTTTATATACTGAGGCAAGGGGCACCCCATGAACACACAAGTTGATCCACGTGATCTATTCCTTAGCCGTGTGCGGTGCCCCCTGCCACCATATACCTCGATAATACTGTAGCGGAGTTTAGGCGAAGCCCTGCTGCTGTAGTTCATCAAGATCGTCACCACGCCGTCGTGCTGACGAAACTCTTCCCCGACACTTTGCTGGATCGGAGTCCGGGGATCGTCATCGGGCTGAACGTGTGCTCGAACTCGGAGGTGCCGTAGTTTCGGTGCTTGATCGGTTGGATCGTGAAGACGTACGACTACTTCCTCTACGTCGTGTCATCGCTTCCGCAGTCGGTCTGCGTTGGGTACGTAGACAACACTCTCCCCTCGTTGCTATGCATCACATGATCCTGTGTGCGCGTAGGAAATTTTTGAAATTACTACGAAACCC
>NW_021264023.1:0-619 GCF_002162155.2 Triticum dicoccoides
AATCGTGGAAATCACTCCGGGACCCCAAAACAGTGAGTAATAGTCCACGAAACGGGCCAGACTCGGCCAAAACTGTGTGTGTTGATGACAGACACGTAAGCGCACCTTGGGGTTCGTTAATCGTGGAAATTACTCCCGGACCCCAAAACAGTGAGTAATAGTCCATGAAACGGGCCAAAATCGGCCAAAACTACGAGTGTAGATGACCGACACGTAAGCGCGCCTTGGGGTTCGTCAACCGTGGAAATCACTCCGAGACCCCAAAACAGTGAGTAATAGTCCCTGAAACGGGCCAGACTCGGCCAAAACTACGAGTGTTGATGACCGGCACGTAAGTACACCATGGGGTTCGTCAATAGTGGAAATCACTCCGGGACCCCAAAACAGTGAGTAATAGTCCACGAAACGGGCCAGACTCGGCCAAAACTACGTGTGTTGATGACCGACACGTAAGCGCACCTTGGGGTTCGTCAATCGTGGAAATCACTCCGGCACCCCAAATCAGTGAGTAATAGTCCACAAAACGGGCCAGATTGGGCCAAAACTGTGTGTGTTGATGTCCGACACGTTAGCGCACCATCGGGTTCGTCAATCGTGGAAATCACTTCGGGACCCCAAA
>NW_021264024.1:0-1154 GCF_002162155.2 Triticum dicoccoides
TTTTTTATTGTTCCATGCTATTATATTATCCATCTTGGATGTTTTATGTGTAATTATATGCTATATTATATGATTTTTGCAACCAACCTATTAACCTAGAGCCTAGTGCCAGTTTCTGTTTTTTCCTTGTTTTTGAGTTTTATAGAAAAGGAATACCAAACGGAGTCCAATTGACCTGGCAATTTTTGTGGATTTTTTATGGACCAAAAGAAGCCCCCGAAGTGAACGAGTTGGGCCAGAAGAGTCCTGAGCCATCCACGAGGGTGGAGGGAGCGCCCTACCCCCTGGGCGGGCCCCCCTATCTCATGGATGACTCGGAGACCCCCTTGACATCAGATCGATGCCAAAAATTCCTATAAATACAGAAACCCCCAAAAGAAACCTAGATCGGGAGTTCTGCCACCGCAAGCCTCTGTAGCCACGAAAAACCAATCGGGACCCTTTTCCGGCACCCTACCGGAGGGGGATCCGTCACCGGTGGCCATCTTCGTCATCCCGACGCTCTCCATGACGAGGAGGGAGTAGTTCACCCTCGGGGCTGAGGGTATGTACCAGTAGCTATGTGTTTGATCTCTCTCTCTCTCTCTCTCTCTCTCTCTCTCTCTCTCTCTCTCTCTCTCTCTCGTGTTCTTGTTATGGCACGATCTTGATGTATCGCGAGCTTTGCTATTATAGTTGGATTTTATCATGTTTCTCGCCCTCTATTCTCTTGTAATGGATTGAGTTTTCCCTTTGAAGTTATCTTATAGGATTGAGTCTTTAAGGATTTGAGAACACTTGATGTATGTCTTGCGTGGGATACCCGTGGTGACAATGGGGTATTCTATTGATTCACTTGATGTATGTTTTGGTGATCAACTTGCGGGTTCCGTGACCTCGAGAATCTATTCATAGGGGTTGGCACACATTTTCGTCTTGACTCTTCGGTAGAAACTTTGGGGCACTCTTGAAGTTCTTTGTGTTGGTTGAATAGATGAATCTGAGATTGTGTGATGCATATCGCATAATCATACCCATGGATACTTGAGGTGACATTGGAGTATCTAGGTGGCATTAGGGTTTTGGTTGATTTGTGTCTTAAGGTGTTATTTTACTACGAACTCTAGGGCTGTTTGTGACACTTATAGGAATAGCCCAATGGATTGATTGGAAAT
>NW_021264025.1:0-2773 GCF_002162155.2 Triticum dicoccoides
AAGACACGGTGTTTTTTGCAAAAAAATGTATTGTAGTGGTTTTTGCAAACTTTGCCTTCAAAGCGGCGGTTTTCTGCAATTTACTCGAGTTCCATCCATTAGTAGAAAAAGGATCAAATGTGAGACACATTAGTCCCGGTTTGTAACAGAACCGGCACTAATGTGTCCATTAGTGCCGGTTCCAACGGCTAGCCGGGAGGAGCTCTTTAGTACCGGTTCGTGGCAAACCTTTAGCACCGGTTCGTGACATGAACCGGTACTAATGAGAGTGGTGGCAGGATGTTGTCAGAGTGGGGCCCTTCCAGCACCTTTAGTACCGGTTCATGGCACGAATCGGTACTAAAGGTCGTCCTATATAAATCCTTCGTCCACCCGCACTCTGTTCTTCCCCCTTTCACCTCTCCCTCTCCTCTGTTCTTCCCTTCTTCCTCTCGAGTTCATCACAAAATTTGCCCCAAATTTGTCAAGATTTGCAGGCCCTCATCCATTCAAATGATCACCAAGGTTAGCAACTTTGTCCTTTCATCTCTCATTGCTAGATTAGCTCTTGCATTGGTTTATATAGTGATTAATTATAAGTTTTAGTAATTTGGGAGGAATTATATGTGGTAGTATTTGATTTATATGCAATTTGAGGTCAAAATAACACTTAGTTTGCATATGTAGGTGTGGTTTACTTAGTGCCTTCTAAATCTCCGTCGTAACCACCATCGATCGCCCGCACCGTCCCGTCGCCACCACCTTGTGGTGAGCCTCTTGTTCATGAAATTTTATATAAAAAATTGATGTTTGTGTGATTTGGATATATAGTTACTCGTATAATAATTATCTTACCCGTACGTTGTTTGTTATACATAGTGCCATGGTTTTGATATCCGTCCCCGTCGGCCCTCGTCCTTGTTATGATTCAGATGTGGTATATTCTCTTTTAAAACTATTTGTTGCATTTCGTGTTTATGACAAATTATTCCCATCAAGTTGACATAGATTTTTTTATCTAGGAGATATGTGAACCGGAAATTCCAACCGACCCTATTGTCGAGAGATTAAATTTAGTTGAAAGAGAAAACGAGTACTTGAAAGAAAAATTGAAAAGAATTGAGGGGGAGAAGATGGAATTGGAGTTGCATGTTGCCGATGTCGTCGATGATCACAAGATCAAGATGGAGAAAATGCACTTGAAGATTAGAAAGATTAGAAAATATGCCATCGATAGTGAGGCTTGGTATCATTATGCTGTTGGATCAATTGTTACCTTAGTTGCGATCTTGATCGCATTTGTTGTTGCATTTAAATGCTTTAGCTAGAGAGTTATTTGTTTGTTGCATTTAAGTGTTGTATGAACTTTATGTATGAACTTGTATTAATTTGGTCTATTCGGTGTTGTGTAATGAAGATGAGCCGGCAATGGATGTACGATGATCGATGCTCTCCCCAGTTCATTGAGGGCGTGCATACTTTTCTGCTTGCGGCTGAGGCAAACAAGCGGGCGGATGGTTTTATGCCTTGTCCATGTGCTGGCTGTAAGAATGGTCGCAATTACTCTATGTCAAGAACCATTCATGTCCACCTGTTTGAGTCCGGTTTCAGGCCCCACTATAATGTTTGGACCAAGCACGGAGAAAGAGGGGTTATGATGGAAGACAATGAAGAAGAAGAGGACGGCGACAGCTATCCTGGCCATGGGTTCCCTGAATACGATGATATAACAATGGGGGAAGAAGGTGAACCGGTAATGCGGGAAGAAGCTGAGCCGGCAATGCGGGAAGAAGCTGAAGAAGAGGCATCAGATGAGCCCGTTGATGATCTAGGTCGGGCCATTGCCGATGCAAAGAGAAACTGCGCAAGTGATTTGGAGAAGAAGAAGTTGCAGCGCATGTTAGAGGATCACAAAAAATTGTTGTGCCCGAATTGCGTAGGTGACAAGAAAAAGCTGGGCACCACACTGGAATTGCTGCAATGGAAGGCAGAGAATGGTGTATCTGACAAGGGATTTGGAAAGTTGCTGGTAATGATAAAGGATATGCTTCCAAAGGACAACGAATTGCCCGAGAGTACGTACGAAGCAAAGAAGGATGTCTGCCCTCTAGGGTTAGAGGTGCAGAAGATACATGCATGCCCTAATGATTGCATCCTCTACCGCGGCGAGTACGAGGATTTGAACGCTTGCCCGGTATGTGGTGCATTGCGCTATAAGATCAGCCGCGATGAGCATGGTGATGTCGAGGGCGAGCGCCCCAGGAAGAAGATTCCTGCCAAGGTGATGTGGTATTCTCCTATAATACCACGTTTGAAACATTTGTTCCAAAACAAAGAGCATGCCAAGGCGATGCGATGGCACAGAGAAGACCGTAAGAAAGACGGAAAGTTGAGAGTACCAGCTGACGGGTCACAGTGGAGAAAAATCGAAAGAAAGTACGGGAAGGAGTTTGCAGATGACGCAAGGAGCGTATGGTTTGGTCTAAGCGCAGATGGCATTAATCCTTTTGGGGAGCAGAGCAGCAACCATAGCACCTGGCCTGTGACTCTATGTTTGTATAACCTTCCTCCTTGGTTGTGCATGAAGCGGAAGTTCATTATGATGCCAGTGCCCATCCAAGGCCCTAAGTGAAGGAAATATGCCCTAGAGGCAATAATAAAGTTATTATTTATTTCCTTATAATCATGATAAATGTTTATTATTCATGCTAGAATTGTATTTACCGGAAACATAATACATGTGTGAATACATAGACAAACAGAGTGTCACTAGTATGCCTCTACTTGACTAGCT
>NW_021264026.1:0-1997 GCF_002162155.2 Triticum dicoccoides
GCCGTCTAACAGATGAGTTCTCGTCCGAAACCCTGATACTCCGAAAGAGTTTGTCCAGTTTGTACACGAAGTGCATCCAGTTTTTGCCGTGACCCTCTCTACTCTTTCGCACATGCTATGCGGGTGAAATGATGATACCATGCCAAGTTTCAACATTTTCAGAATTCATTTTGTAGTGATTTTCAATTTCACGGTCATTTAGCTCTCTAAACAATTAGGTAAATGACCAAAAAACAACAAATGATGTCAGAACATGTTGGAAATTGATAACGTCGCTTTGAATGCTTCATACTGAACACAAAAGAAGTCCGAAGTTCAAATAAGTTTAAAAAACATTGAAGTGCCCGTGTAACAGATGAGTTGTCGTCCGAAACCCTTATACGCCGAAAGAGTTTGTGCAGTTTGTACACGAAGTGCGTCCAGTTTTTGCCGTGACCCTCTCTACTCTTTCGCACATGCTATGCGGGTGAAATTACGATACCATGCCAAGTTTCAACATTTTCAGAGTTCATTTTGTAGTGATTTTCAATTTCATGGTCATTTAGCTCTCTAAACAATTAGGTAAATGACCGAAAAATAACAAATGATGTTAGAACATGTTGGAAATTGATGATGTCGCTTTGAATGCTGCATACTGAACACAAAAGAAGTCCGCAGTTCAAATAAGTTTAAAAAACATTGAAGTGGCCGTGTAACAGATGAGTTCTCGTCCGAAACCATGATACTCCGAAAGAGTTTGTCCAATTTGTACACGAAGTGCATCCAGTTTTTGCCGTGACCCTCTCTACTCTTTCGCACATGCTATGCGGGTGAAATGATGATACCATGCCAAGTTTCAACATTTTCAGAATTCATTTTGTAGTTATTTTCAATTTCACGGTCATTTAGCTCTCTAAACAATTAGGTAAATGACCGAAAAATAACAAATGATGTCAGAACATGTTGGAAATTGATGACGTCGCTTTGAATGTTTCATACTGAACACAAAACAAGTCCGGAGTTCAAATAAGTTTAAAAAACATTGAAGTGGCCGTGTAACAGATGAGTTCTCGTCCGAAACCCTGATACTCCGAAAGAGTTTGTCCAGTTTGTACACGAAGTGCATCCAGTTTTTGCCGTGACCCTCTCTAATCTTTCGCACATGCTATGCGGGTGAAATGATGATACCATGCCAAGTTTCAACATTTTCAGAATTCATTTTGTAGTGATTTTCAATTTCACGGTCATTTAGCTCTCTAAACAATTTGGTAAATGACCAAAAAACAACAAATGATGTCAGAACATGTTGGAAATTGATAACGTCGCTTTGAATGCTTCATACTGAACACAAAAGAAGTCCGGAGTTCAAATAAGTTTAAAAAACATGGAAGTGCCCGTGTAACAGATGAGTTGTCGTCCGAAACCCTGATACTCCGAAAGAGTTTGTGCAGTTTGTACACGAAGTGCGTCCAGTTTTTGCCGTGACCCTCTCTACTCTTTCGCACATGCTATGCGGGTGAAATTATGATACCATGCCAAGTTTCATCATTTTCAGAGTTCATTTTGTAGTGATTTTCAATTTCACGGTCATTTAGCTCTCTAAACAATTAGGTAAATGACCGAAAAACAACAAATGATGTCAGAACATGTTAGAAATTGATGACGTCGCTTTGAATGCTGCATACTGAACACAAAAGAAGTCCGGAGTTCAAATAAGTTTAAAAAACATTGAAGTGGCTGTGTAACAGATGAGTTCTCGTCCGAAACCCTGATACTCCGAAAGAGTTTGTCCAGTTTGTACACGAAGTGCGTCCAGTTTTTGCCGTGACCCTCTCTACTCTTTCGCACATGCTATGCAGGTGAAATGATGATACCATGCCAAGTTTCAACATTTTCAGAATTCATTTTGTAGTTATTTTCAATTTCACGGTCATTTAGCTCTCTAAACAATTAGGTAAATGACCAAAAACAACAAATGATGTCAGAACATGTTGGAAATTGATAACGTCGCTTTGAAT
>NW_021264027.1:0-1115 GCF_002162155.2 Triticum dicoccoides
ACATATAGATCATTCATCATTCATCACAACTTTGGCCATATCATATCACAAAGCACTTGCTGCAAAAACAAGTTAGACGTCCTCTAATTGTTGTTTGCAAGTTTTACGTGGCTGAAGTAGGGTTCTAGCAAGAACGTTTTCTTACCTACGTGAAACCACAACGTGATTTGTCAACTTCTATTTACCCTTCATAAGGACCCTTTTCATCGAATCCGCTTCAACTAAAGTAGGAGAGACAGACACCCGCCAGCCACCTTATGCAACTTGTGCATGTTAGTCGGTGGAACCGGTCTCACGTAAGCGTACGTGTAAGGTTGGTCCGGGCCGCTTCATCCCACAATACCGCTGAAGCAAGATAAGACTAGTAGCGGCAAGAAAGTTGACAAATCTACGCCCACAACCAATTGTGTTCTACTCGTGCAAGAAGAACTATGCATAGACCTAGCTCATGATGCCACTGTTGGGTAACGTTGCAGAAAACAAAAATTTTCCTACTCGTTTCACCAAGATCATCTAGGAGTTCATCTAGCAACGAGTCATTGGATGCATCTACGTACCTTGTAGATCGCGAGCGGAAGCGTTCAAAGAACGGGGATGATGTAGTCGAACACGACGTGATTCGAATCACCGGAGATCCTAGCACCGAACGGACGACACCTCCGCGTTCAACACACGTACGGAACAGCCACGTCTCCTCCTTCTTGATCCAGCAAGGGAGGGAGGAGAGGTTGAGGGAGATGGCACCAGCAGCAGCACGACGGCGTGGTGTTGATGGAGCTGCAGTACTCCGGCAGAGCTTCGCTAAGCAATAAGGAGATGGAGGAGGTGTTGGGGAGGGAGAAGGAGGCAACCAAAGGCCAAGGACTCAAGGTATGAAGTCCCTCCTCTCCCCCACTATATATAGGGGTGCCAAGGGGGGGTGGCCGGCCCTAGGAGATCCAATCTCCTAGGGGGTGCGGCGGCCAAGGGGGGTTTCCCTCCCCCCCAAGGCACCTAGGAGGTGCCTTACCCTCCTAGGACTCTTGCCCCCTTGAACCCTAGGCGCATGGGCCTATGTGGGGCTGGTGCCCTTGGCCCAAGCAGGCCAAGGCGCACCCCCTACAGCCCATGTGGCC
>NW_021264028.1:0-1281 GCF_002162155.2 Triticum dicoccoides
GATGAGAGGATTGCAACGGTTTAAGATTAAAGGAAAATTAGCACCAAGATTCATTGGACCATTTTGCATAGTGGCACGAAGAGGCACTGTAGCCTACCAGCTAGACTTACCCGAAGACTTGTCCGACATTCACGACGTGTTCCACGTCTCTCAGTTAAGGAAGTGCGTAAGCAACCCAGAGAAACATGTAGCTCATGAGAACATTGACGTACAGCCAGACCTCACTTATCGAGAACGTCCCATAAGAATATTAGAGGAGTCTGAAAGGAGGACCCGACAGAAAACCATCAAGTTTTTCAAAGTCCAGTGGAGCAATCACACCGACAGTGAAGCAACTTGGGAAAGCGAGGATTTTCTTCGGACAGAGCATCCACACTTATTTAAGGATCAGCTGAAATCTCGGGGACGAGATTTTTCCTAAGGGGGTAGGTGTTGTGACACTCCAAAATTTTTATTTGGTTTTTTATCAAAAAGCTTTGTGGTTTTGAGGAGAGACTTTTGTTCTTTTAATATTTTTTTCTCAGAAAAACCTTCTCTTAAAAACCTTTTTTTTTGCCTTGGCAGGGATTTTATTTCTTTCAAACTTTGGTGGTTGATCTTTTGCAAACTTCTTCTCTGTTGGTTCTCTCTCAAAATTATTTTGGAGTTTAATCTTTTTCTTTTAAAAAAAAGAAACCCCATGAAAATTTGGGATTTTCATATCTTTGAAGCCACCCTTGGCTTTGTATTTTTGCCCATGGGATAAAACCCCTCCAAAACCTCCCCTCCCCCTTGTGATCAACCTAAATTATCTGTCCCAACTAATCCAAACTGGTTTTGGATTTTTATTCTAATTATTTCTCCCCAAATTCAATTCTGAAAATTATTTGGAGCCTGAGAGATTTTCAAAGCAAGTGCCCTATTGCATTTGAGTTTTGACCTCAAACCAATTCTCCTGGAT
The DNA here is from genome assembly GCF_002162155.2 of Triticum dicoccoides. NCBI lineage: Eukaryota > Viridiplantae > Streptophyta > Magnoliopsida > Poales > Poaceae > Triticum > Triticum dicoccoides. The sequence continues at coordinate 941 of NW_021264028.1, forward strand.
TGTCCTTAGCATCCATAACCCAGAACCATCTTGATCCACTCCTCCTCTTTTCAAGATTTTCAAAATTTAGTCTCTGCAAGTTTGGACCAGATTTGCCAAATTTGGTGAAATTCATATCTACACTCCTCCAAAAATTCCACCAAAAATCATACAGCCTACTTGAGCAAGGAGAAGCCACTCCACCAAAAATCAGCTCAAGGAAAAATCACCAGAGGCCATTTTCATTTGATCGAACACCTTGTGGGCACTGTTACTGTTCAAAGTTCAGAAATTCAGTTTCAGTGTCATCTTCAGTTTCGACAGTTTCAGTCACGCGGCCACAGTGCACTTGGCACGTTGCT
>NW_021264029.1:0-1868 GCF_002162155.2 Triticum dicoccoides
CCCAACATTGGTTTTACCATTTGCCACCTAGCCCCTTTTCCCTTGGGTTTCCGGAGCCCGAGGGTCATCTTATTCTAGCCCCCACGGGCCAGTGCTCCTCTGAGTGTTGGTCCGAACTAGAGCCCTGTGCAGCGCCACCTCGGGGAAACTCAAGGTTTGGTTTTAGTTGTACGGATTGCTCATCTGAGTGTGCCCTGAGAAAGAGATATGTGCAGCTCCTATCGGGATTTGTCGGCACATTCGGGCGGTGTTGCTGGACTTGTTTTAACCTGTCGAATCATCTTGTTGTACCAAGATACCGAGTCTGATCGGTGTGTCTTGGGTGGAGGTCTATTCCTTCGTTGACCGTGAGAGCTTGTTATGGGCTAAGTTGGGACCCCCCTGCAGGGATTGATCTTTCGAAAGTCGTGCCCACGGTTATGGGCGGATGGGAATTTGTTAATGTCCGGTTGTAGATGACTTGAACTAAACTTAATTAAAATGAATCAACCGTGTGTGTTACCGTGAGGGCCCCTTCTCGGCGGAGTCCGGGAAGTGGACACGGTGTTGGAGTTATGCTTGCGCAGGATGTTCCTTTAGCTTCTCGCTCGTGCTTCGCCTTCTCTTCTCGCTCTCTTTTGCGTATAAGTTAGCCACCACATATGCTAGTCGCTTGCTGCAGCTCCACATATATTTGCCTTATCCATTCCTATGAGCTTAAATAGTTTTGATCGCGTGGGTTTGTGATTGCTGAGTCCCTGTGGCTCACAGATACTACAACTCCAGATGCAGGTCCAGGTGATACTGCTCCAGTTGACGATTACGAGCTCAGGTGGGAGTTCGACGAGGACTCTCAGCGATACTACGTGTCCTTTCCAGATGATCAGTAGTGGTGCCTAGTTGGGGTTATCGATTCAGGACCTTGTCGCATGTTGGGGGTCTTTTCTATTTTGGCACCGTAGTCGGGCCATGAGTGATTTGTTTGATGGATGTTATTTATGTACTCTGATGTGACGTGGCGAGTGTAAGCCAACTATGTTATCTCCCCCTTTTATTATATATTACATGGGATGTTGTAATGATTGCCTGACTTGCGACATTGCTTTCAATGCGGTTATGCCTCTAAGTCGTGCCTCGACACGTGGGAGCTATAGCCGCATCGAGGGCATTACAAGTTGGTAATCAGAGCCATCCCTGACCTTAGGAGCCCCATTGCTTGATCGTTTTTAGTAGCCGAGTTGTGTCTAGAAAAATGTTTTGAGTCCTTAGGAATTATATATCGGAGAGCTTAGGAATTCTTTTTACTTTCCAGTCTCCTCATCGCTCTGGTAAGGCATCCTGGCGTAGAGTTTTGACTCTTCTCTTCTAAAATTTCACTAAAAAATTTTTTTAGGATCACGCGAATATCTTGGTTTTGTTCCGATGGTTTTGTGAAGAGAACATTGTTCTTGGTGCCTCCTGTCTTTAGGGGTTGAGGCAGTGTCCCGGGGAGTTGAGCTCCGAGGTGTTGTCGTCACAATTTTATCGTTGCAATTCTGGTATACTTGAGATATGTTCGCCGACATCAAAAATCTCTTTTATGCAGTTCGTTGGTGAGATAACCTCGACGCCACCCAGTACTGGGGCGGGAGTTCGGGAGTATCGCCATAACTTGTATAACGGATGCTTTTCGAAGGTTGAGGTAGATGGTTTCCGAAGTTTTCCTGGTTATGTGTTGAAGGATGGATACAGCTGGATGTAGGATTTGCTAGTTTGGGTGAGATATTGTGCTTCCCCTGTATCCCCAACACCTGATTGCATAACCGGAAAGGTTCGGGAGTTTCATAGGTGGGAAATCTAGTAGCTCTAGTTCTTCTTCCACGGAGATTGGTTTGAGATTGGGATTTCTT
>NW_021264030.1:0-1322 GCF_002162155.2 Triticum dicoccoides
CGGAAACTAGGGCGGCAAGAGTGGAACAAAACACTAGGCGAGAGGCCGAGCCTTCCACCCTTTACCAAGTATATAGATGCATTAATATAACATAGCAATATAATGATATCCCAACAAGTAAATAAATGTTCCAACAAGGAACGGCTCCAATCTTCACCTGCAGCTAACAACGCTATAAGAAGGGCTGAGCAAAGCGGTAACATAGCCAATCAACGGTTTGCTAGGACAATGGTGGGTTAGAGGTTCAACATGGCAATTGGGAGGCTGACAAGCAAAAGGTAGGCATCGTAGCAGTGGCAAAGCAAAAGAGCGAGCAAACTAGCATAGCAAAGATAGTAGTGATTTCGAGGGTATGATCATCTTGCCTGCACAGTTGTCAGAGTTGACTGGATCCTCACAAGCAAACTCAACGGGCTCCTCGGTAGCAAGCTCGTCTCCCGGCTCTACCCAAACAAGACAAACAAGCAACAAGGATACAATCAACCACGGGCAAGACCAAGCAATATGATGAAATGACGATATGCTATGCGGGATGCGATGCAGGATGCAAAGTGCAAGATATGACAGGAATGCATGAACCTGGCATCAACTTGGAAAACCAAGTGTGCCACTGGATAGAGGGGATGAAATCGCTTGAAAACGTTATAAAGATCATAGGAATCGGGGCTACGGTTTAGAAATGGCAAGCGTTTTAAGATATGACACCGGTCTTCGATTTACAGCAAGTAGGCATCTAAATGCAACAAAATGAACATGCTACAGCCACCAAACATGAAAATAAAATATATGGCAGTGATGTACACAAGATGGTTGACAAAACACTAGCACTGAGCCATAGGCAAATTCATCCATTAAGAGGTTCAAACAAGCATGGCTAAAACGCAAATGCAAAACAGATTTCAGACTTAGTGAAATTAACACTAGTCTGAAATTTCAGATCACGATGCTCTCTTCGGAGCAGCAAAACAACATGATACAAAACCTGAACATGACAAGTAAGAACATGGCATGGAGCTACTCAACAAGCTTAACAAAACACCCAAAGTGACCTGGGGCCAAAAGGGTTCACAAAATACTCTACCGAGCTCACGAACATCGCTCGGACACAATCAGTTTTCAGACTTAGTGAAAACTGAGACATGCTGAAATATAACTCACGAAGGCATGTAAACGAGCTAGATGCACTCACTACGGTGCAAGTCATGGAAAGGAAAGCATATAACCAGCAAGAAGGCACAAAGTGCTAGCTACTCATGGCAAGAACGAAGGCATAGCATGCATGGAACGCTAACGGTAGCATCGGCGAAATCGCAAACAAGTTG
>NW_021264031.1:0-1023 GCF_002162155.2 Triticum dicoccoides
CAGAAGTATCCAAGCTATGCTGTTGATACTTCTGTGGCTCCTGCTGCTGATGCGGAGGAGGATGAGTATGCGGGTGATTATGAGGATGAGGTTGATCAAAATCAGATCTACGAGCAGCCACCAGCACCACCACCAGCAGGTCGACCTCAGGTATATATTCGTCATGGTAGGCCTACACCACCACCTCAGGTACGCGATGATGTCCATATTCCTAAACTGAAATTGAATATTCCACCATTTGAGGGTAGATATGTTCCTGATATATATCTTACTTGGGAGTTAGAAACTGAACAACGATTTACATGTTTACAATATCCTGAGGAGAGACGAGTTGCTGCTGCTGTTTGTGCTTTCACTAGTTTTGCATGTGTATGGTGGTCTGAACATTGTAGATTATATCCTATTCCAACTACTTGGGCTGCTTTGAAAACTGCTATGCGTACGCGTTGGGTTCCACCATATTATCAACGTGAATTGCTTCAAAAATTGCAGCGTTTAAGACAAGGGAAAAATTCTGTAGAAGAATATTACCAGGAATTACAAACTGGCATGATTAGATGTGGTATTGTTGAGGAGAATGAAGTTATGTTTGCACGTTTTCTGGGTGGATTAAATAGAGAGATTCAGACCATTTTAGACTATAAGGAGTATACTAATATCACTCGTTTATTCCATCTTGCTTGTAAAGCTGAACGTGAAGTGCAGGATCGACAAGCATTGGGGCGAACTAATTTTTCTGCAGGCCGACCTTCATCATGGACACCACGTGCATCTTCTACTTCAACTGCACCAGCACCTCCATCCGGTGCCACCTCCAGCCGTGATACAAGAAAACAGGCACAACCACCATTATCTGCCAAGAGCGCACCTGCGGGGCCTGCACAGCGTTCTTCTTCTTCCATGGCATCAACAGGGCACACAAGTGATATTATTTGTCGTCGTTGTAAGGGAGGAGGTCATTATGCGAGGGAATGCAAATCTCCGCGTGTGATGATTGCTACCGCGGATGGTGGATATGAGTCC
>NW_021264032.1:0-2534 GCF_002162155.2 Triticum dicoccoides
TTTGTCTATGTATTCACACATGTATTATGTTTCCGGTTAATACAATTCTAGCATGAATAATAAACATTTATCATGATATGAGGAAATAAATAATAACTTTATTATTGCCTCTAGGGCATATTTCCTTCAGTCTCCCACTTGCACTAGAGTCAATAATCTAGATTACATAGTAATGATTCTAACACCCATGGAGTCTTGGTGCTGATCATGTTTTGCTCGTGAGAGAGGCTTAGTCAACGGGTCTGCAACATTCAGATCCGTATGTATCTTGCAAATCTCTATGTCTCCCACTTGGACTTGGTCCCGAATGGAATTGAAGCGTCTCTTGATGTGCTTGGTCCTCTTGTGAAATCTGGATTCCTTTGCTAAAGCAATTGCACCAGTATTGTCACAGAAGATCTTCATTGGTCCCGATGCACTAGGTATTACACCTAGATCGGACATGAACTCCTTCATCCAGACTCCTTCATTTGCTGCTTCAGAAGCAGCTATGTACTCCGCTTCACATGTAGATCCCGCCACGATGCTTTGTTTAGAACTGCACCAACTTACAACTCCACCGTTTAATATAAACACGTATCCGGTTTGCGATTTAGAATCGTCCGGATCAGTGTCAAAGCTTGCATCGACGTAACCATTTACGACTAGCTCTTTGTCACCTCCATATACGAGAAACATATCCTTAGTCCTTTTCAGGTATTTCAGGATGTTCTTGACCGCTGTCCAGTGATCCACTCCTGGATTACTTTGGTACCTTCCTTCCAAGCTTATTGCTAAGCATACGTCAGGTCTGGTACACAGCATTGCATACATGATAGAGCCTATGGCTGAAGCATAGGGAACATTTTTCATTTTCTCTCTATCTTCTGCTGTGGTCGGGCATTGAGTTCGACTCAACTTCACACCTTGTAGCACAGGCAAGAATCCTTTCTTTGCCTAATCCATTTTGAACTTTTTCAAAATTTTGTCAAGGTATGTGCTTTGTGAAAGTCCTATTAAGCGTCTTGATCTATCTCTATAGATCTTGATGCCTAATATGTAAGCAGCTTCACCGAGGTCTTTCATCGAAAAACTTTTATTCAAGTATCCCTTTATGCTATCCAGAAATTCTATATCATTTCCAATTAATAATATGTCATCAACATATAAAACTAGAAATGCTACAGAGCTCCCACTCACTTTCTTGTAAATACAGGCTTCTCCAAAAGTCTGTATAAAACCATATGCCTTGATCACACTATCAAAACGTTTATTCCAACTCCGAGATGCTTGCACCAGTCCATAAATGGAACGCTGGAGCTTGCACACTTTGTCAGCGCCTTTTGGATCAACAAAACCTTCTGGCTGCATCATATACAACTCTTCTTCTAGAAATCCATTCAAGAATGCAGTCTTGACATCCATTTGCCAAATTTCATAATCATGAAATGCAGCAATAGCTAACATGATTCGGACAGACTTAAGCATCGCTACGGGTGAGAAAGTCTCATCGTAGTCAACCCCTTGAACTTGTCGAAAACCTTTCGCAACAAGTCGAGCTTTATAGACAGTAACATTACCATCAGCGTCAGTCTTCTTCTTAAAGATCCATTTATTCTTAATGGCTTGCCGATCATTGGGCAAGTCAACCAAAGTCCATACTTTGTTTTCATACATGGATCCTATCTCAGATTTCATGGCCTCCAGCCATTTTGCGGAATCTGGGCTCATCATCGCTTCCTCATAGTTCGTAGGTTCATCATGGTCAAGTAACATGACTTCTAGAATAGGATTACCGTACCACTCTGGTGCAGATCTTACTCTGGTAGACCTACGAGGTTCAGTAGAAACTTGATCTGAAGTTTCATGATCAATATCATTAGCTTCCTCACTAATTGGTGTAGTTGTCACGGGAACCGGTTCTCGTGATGAACTACCTTCCAATAAGGGAGTAGATACAGTTATCTCATCAAGTTCTACTTTCCTCCAACTCACTTCTTTCGAGAGAAACTCCTTCTCTAGAAAGGATCCATTATTAGCAACGAATGTCTTGCCTTCGGATTTGTGATAGAAGGTGTACCCAACAGTCTCTTTTGGGTATCCTATGAAGACACATTTCTCCGATTTGGGTTCGAGCTTATCTGGTTGAAGTTTCTTCACATAAGCATCGCAGCCCCAAACTTTAAGAAACGACAACTTTGGTTTCTTGCCAAACCACAGTTCATAAGGCGTCGTCTCAACGGATTTTGATGGTGCCCTATTTAACGTGAATGCGGCCGTCTCTAAAGCATAACCCCAAAATGATAGCGGTAAATCGGTAAGAGACATCATAGATCGCACCATATCAAGTAAAGTACGATTACGACGTTCGGACACACCATTTCGTTGTGGTGTTCCAGGTGGCGTGAGTTGCGAAACTATTCCGCATTGTTTCAAATGTAAACCAAACTCGTAACTCAAATATTCTCCTCCACGATCAGATCGCAGAAATTTTATTTTCTTTTTACGATGATTCTCCACTTCACTCTAAACTTCTTTGAACTTTTCAAATGTTT
>NW_021264033.1:0-720 GCF_002162155.2 Triticum dicoccoides
TTTATTTTCAATTTGGAATAGATCATCATGCATAATTTATTTTCTTGCATTTTGGTCGATCCTAGAAATTTCACGCAACTCAAGGACCCTTGGAGAGAGTTGGAGATTTCGTTATTTTCATATTTGAGAGTTTTCTCGAATTGAAAAGAGGATCATTTGATTTATTTATTTCATCTTCAATTATTTTCCGTTATCAAAAATATAAGAGAGGGAATAATATGACTTTCCCAAATTTAGGAAAATGAAGATTTAATAAATAGATCAACTTTTGTTTGCCGGAGTTTTATTTGCATTTTATTCGGATAGGGAAAATTGTGCGTTTTCAAAATTTGCTTTTAGGTCCGGAGAAAAGTTCATTTTGTTCGGCTCATTTTTAGGAGTCGGGGAAAATTTACTTTATTAATTTTGGAGTTCATTTAGATTTTCTTTTATTTATTTTTTCTGCGCGCGAGACCGTTTAAAAAAAAAAATCCCGCAGCGCCTTGGGCCAAAGGCCCAAGCCGCTAGCCGCCGGCCGGCCAAGAGGCCATAGCGCGCGTGCACCAGGGAGCCGCCGCTTCCTTCTTTTGCCTAGTCCTAGTAGGACTCTTGTCCTATGTTCGTTTATTCCGTATCTATTTCTAGATCTTTTCCTCTTGTTTCCTAATCCTAGTCTATTTCTTGTCCCCTACCCCAAGCAAAACCCTCCCCTCCCCAATATAAATACCCAAGCACCCCCCC
>NW_021264034.1:0-1248 GCF_002162155.2 Triticum dicoccoides
ATGGCTAAAGAAAGTTATCCCTACAAAATCATATAGTCTGGCTAAGCTCTATCTTCATCACACAAAGTATTTAATCATGCACAACCTCGATGACAAGCCAAGAAATTGTTACATACTTTAGTAATCTTAAACTTTTCCAACTTTCAAGCAATACATGAGCGTGAGCCATGGACATAACACTATATGCAGAATAGAATGGTGGTTGTGGAGAAGACAAAAAAGGAGAAGATAGTCTCACATCAACTAGGCGTATCAAAGGGCTATGGAGATGCCCATCAATAGATATCAATGCGAGTGAGTAGGGATTGCCATGCAACGAATGCACTAGAGCTATAAATGTATGAAAGCTCAACAAAAGAAACTAAGTGGGTGTGCATCCAACTTGCTTGCTCATGAAGACCTAGGGCATTTTGAGGAAGCCCATCATTGGAATATACAAGTCAAGTTCTATAATGAAAAAATTCCCAGTAGCATATGAAAGTGACAATATAGGAGACTCTCTATCATGAAGATCATGGTGCTACTTTGAAGCACAAGTGTGGTAAATGGATAGTAGCATTGTCCCTTCTCTCTTTTTCTCTCATTTTTATTTGGTGGGCTTCTTTGGCCTCTTTTTTTGTGTGGGCTTCTTTGGCCTCTTTTATTTTTATAAAGTCCGAAGTCCCATCCCGACTTGTGGGGGAATCATAGTCTTCATCATCCTTTCCTCACTTGGGACAATGCTCTAATAATGAAGATCATCACACTTTTATTTACTTACAACTCAAGATTACAACTCGATACATAGAACAAGATATGACTCTATATGAATTCCTCCGGTGGTGTACCGGGATATGCAACGAATCAAGAGTGACATGTATGGAATTATGAAGGTGGCTTTGCCACAAATACGATGTCAACTACATGATCATGCAAAGAGAAATATGACAATGATGATGCGTGTCATAATAAACGGAATGGTGGAAAGTTGCATGGCAATATATCTCGGAATGGCTATGGAAATGCCATAATAGGTAGGTATGGTGGCTGTTTTGAGGAAGGTATATGGTGGGTGTATGGTACCGGCAAAAGTTGCGCGGCACAAGAGAGGCTAGCAATAGTGGAAAGGTGAGAGTGCGTATAATACATGGACTCAACATTAGTCATAAAGAACTCATATATTTATTGCAAAAGTCTACAAGTTATTGAAAACAAAGCACTACGTGCATGCTCCTAGGAGGATAGATTGGTAGGAAAAGACCATCGCTC
>NW_021264035.1:0-4768 GCF_002162155.2 Triticum dicoccoides
GATCACTCAACGCAGAACGCACCGATCGCGGAACCGGAGAGAGGGTCGTGACGCTGAGGTTGTGGTAGCGCGGGTTCGGTTGGTGCACACCGGCCTTGGCACGCGTCACCATATGATGGTGAGGTGGCGGAGGAGGCGGGCGTGGACCGCGACACCGAGGCACCACAGCGACCGGCTCAGATGACGAAGAAGAAGCCGGCGCTGTGACGGGTGTCAAGGGCCCGGCCGACGGGGCCGAGAGGGTCGGCTCCTCCAGAGCCGACAGGGAGCCGGAGTGCGCACGCTCGGTCGGCGATGTGGGCGTAGAGGAGCCCGAAGAGCCCGGCTCCGCCGGAGCCGACGAGGCCCCTGATGGTCCGGCTGGGGTGGCGCCCGACTCCACCAGAGTCGGGGGGCGACGACCCAACGAGGCCGGGGGGACGGGCTCCTCCAGAGCCAAGAGGCGGGGGCCCGGCGTGGCCGGGGAGGCCGACTCCTCCCGAGTCGGCAGAGGGAACGCCGAGGGCGGCGAGGCAGCATGGTATTTTCTATGGTTATAAAATTGGTCCTAGAATGATGGGCATCCAAGTTGGGTATAATAAAAACTATCATAGAAAGTGAATTGGATGCTATGATCAATTTGATGATTGATAATTGTTTTGAGATATGAGGATGGTGATATTAGGTTCATGATAGTAGAGTAATTATGAATTTAAGGAATACTTGTGTTGAAGTTTGTGATTCCCGTAGCATGCACATATGGTGAACTGCTTTGTGATGATGTCGGAGCATAATTTATTTATTGATTGTCTTCCTTATTTGTGGTGGTCGGGGACGAGCGATGGTCTTTTCCTACCAATCTATCCTCCTAGGAGCATGCACGTAGTGCTTTGTTTTCAATAACTTGTAGACTTTTGCAATAAATATATGAGTTCTTTATGACTAATGTTGAGTCTATGTATTATACGCACTCTCACCTTTCCACTATTGCTAGCCTCTCTTGTGCCGCGCAACTTTTGCCGGTACCATACACCCACCATATACCTTCCTCAAAACAGCCACCATACCTACCTATTATGGCATTTCCATAGCCATTCCGAGATATATTGCCATGCAACTTTCCACCATTCCGTTTATTATGACACGCATCATCATTGTCATATTTCTCTTTGCATGATCATGTAGTTGACATCGTATTTGTGGCAAAGCCACCTTCATAATTCCATACATGTCACTCTTGATTCGTTGCATATCCCGGTACACCAACGGAGGAATTCATATAGAGTCATATCTTGTTCTATGTATCGAGTTGTAATCTTGAGTTGTAAGTAAATAAAAGTGTGATGATCTTCATTATTAGAGCATTGTCCCAAGTGAGGAAAGGATGATGAAGACTATGATTCCCCCACAAGTCGGGATGGGACTTCGGACTTTATAAAAATAAAAGAGGCCAAAGAAGCCCACACAAAAAAAGAGGCCAAAGAAGCCCACCAAATAAAAATGAGAGAAAAAGAGAGAAGGGACAATGCTACTATCCATTTACCACACTTGTGCTTCAAAGTAGCACCATGATCTTCATGGTAGAGAGTCTCCTATATTGTCACTTTCATATGCTACTGGGAATTTTTTCATTATAGAACTTGACTTGTATATTCCAATGATGGGCTTCCTCAAAATGCCCTAGGTCTTCATGAGCAAGCAAGTTGGATGCACACCCACTTAGTTTCTTTTGTTGAGCTTTCATACATTTATAGCTCTAGTGCATTCGTTGCATGGCAATCCCTACTCACTCGCATTGATATCTATTGATGGGCATCTCCATAGCCCTTTGATACGCCTAGTTGATGTGAGACTATCTTCTCCTTTTTTGTCTTCTCCACAACCACCATTCTATTCTGCATATAGTGTTATGTCCATGGCTCACGCTCATGTATTGCTTGAAAGTTGGAAAAGTTTAAGATTACTAAAGTATGTAACAATTTCTTGGCTTGTCATCGAGGTTGTGCATGATTAAATACTTTGTGTGATGAAGATAGAGCTTAGCCAGACTATATGATTTTGTAGGGATAACTTTCTTTAGCCATATTATTTTGAGAAAACGTGATTGCTTTGTTAGTATGTTGAAGTATCATTGTTTTTATGTCAATATGAACTTTTATTTTGAACCAGTTGGATCTGAGCATTCATGCCACAATAAAGAAAATTACATTGAGAATTATGCTAGGTAGCATTCCACATCAAAAATTTTGATGTTTTTATCATTTACCTACTCGAGGACGAGAGCAGGAATTAAGCTTGGGGATGCTTGATACGTCTCCAACGTATCTATAATTTTTTATTGTTCCATGATATTATATTACCCGTTTTGGATGTTTATGGGCTTTACTTTACACTTTTATATAATTTTTGGGACTAACGTACAAACCGGAAGCCCAGCCCGAATTGTTGTTTTTTGCCTATTTCAGTGTTTTGAAGAATAGGAATATCAAACGGAGTCCAAACGGAATGAAACCTTCGGGAGCGTGATTTTTGGAACAAACGTGATCCAGAGGACTTGGAGTGGAAGTCAAGAAACAATCGAGGAGGCCACGAGGATGACCTAGCGATGGTGCTACCTAAAGATGGCCTCGCGATGGTGGTGCTTCCTGATAATGACCTTGCGGTGGTGGTGGCGTCGGCGATCCCACAGCCGGGCGACATGACCATGCCAATTGTGATAGAAGACTGCATCCCAGTGCCTCCACTGCCTCGCCGCTCTAGGCGCATCAGGATGAAGAAGGAGAAGGAGAAGAAGGAGGACTGAACTATGTCAGGTATGCCAGATCTCCAAAATGATCTATACTTAGCTTTGTTTCCTCGAAAATGGCCTAAGTTATCTCTAATATTCTAAGTTATCTCTAATATGCTTAGTTACCTAGGTTTGATCAATAATGACATACACTTGGCTTACTTGTGTAAAAAAAGGGCATATTTATGCTTAGTTAATTAAAAAATGGCATAATTAGTTAAGTTAGCTCCAAAATGACACATTTAACCTAGGTTAGCTCCAATATGATCCATTTTAGCTAGATTAGCTCCAAAATGATCCATTTTACCTACGTTAGCTCAAAAATGGCATAATTACTTATGTTAGCACAAAAATGACCTATACTTACCTTATTTTCCTCCAAATTGGCATAATAAGCTTAGTTAGCTAAAAAAGGCATAGTTACCTTTGTAAGCTCTAAAATGACACAAATAAGGAATAATAAGAAGAGAAACAAGGAAGAGGAGAAAAAGAAGGAATAGAAGAAGAAAAAGAAAAAGAAAGAATAAAGGAAGAAGAATGAGAAGGAAAAGGGTAAAAACCTTCTTCTTCTTCTTCTTCTAGTCTTCTTCTTCTTCTTCTTCTTCTTCTTCTTCTTCTTCTTCTTCTTCTTCTTCTTCTTCTTCTCCAAAATGACCTAAGTTAGCTCTAAGTTAGGTCTAATATGCTTAGTTACCTAGGTTAGCTCAATAAAGACCTATACTTAGCTACTTTATATAAAAAATGGCATAATATGCTTAGTTCACACAAAAATGGCATAATTACTTAGGTTAGCTCCATTTTATCTAAGTATGCTTACTTCTTCTTCTAGTCTCCTTATTCTTCTTCTAGTATTCTTCTTCTAACTTTCTTGTTTCCTATTTTGCAGATTTCATTTACTTCACGGAAGCTTGCATGGATGGAGTGCTTCTTTTCCCTTTCTGCTTTTATTTTGTATCAATGAACAATGTGGAACTTGTTATATGGATGGAACTATGTGTTAGTTATGTATGTATATATGATGAAACTTGTGTGTTGGATATGTCTGCTGTGAAATTTGTGTGTTCAAACTTGTGTGTTCAAATTGAATAATGAATGTAAGAAAAAACAGAATAAATAGGGGCTATACAGGCTCTTTGCCGTCAGCTGGCAGATGGCAAAGAGATTTGCCTTCAGCCAGCACACGGCAAAGCTGCCACGTGGCAGTTACCTGTGCAACCAGGGGGGATGGCCTATTTGGTTACTTTGTCGTCCGCTGGCTGACGGTAAAGATGAATTGGTCTTTGCCGTCCGTCAGCTGACGGCAAAGCGCACCGTTTAACCCCCTAACGGACATAAGCTGCCACGTGTGCCATCCAAGTCCTTTGCTGTGGGCTGGCGGATGGCAAAGATCATATCATCTTTGATGTCTGCCAGCAGACGGCAAAGATCCCTTTGCCGTAGCATATTCAGCTGGACCTGTTGCCATCTGCTGATGGACATCAAAGGCTTTTGCTGTCCGCCAGGCATGCCTTTGCCGTCAGCTATGGCAGACGGCAAAGTGCCCGATTCCTGTAGTGAGACTCCGCAAAGAAAACAAAATGAGGCTTGAGATCATGTTTAATTTCCTATATAATGGTGGGTATAGGAATGGATTCCTATGGAATTTGGTGAACCCATTCCTATGACCCAAGGAAATTTCATTGGAAAATTCCTATGGATTGAAATCCTACAAAATTCCTATGAAATTCCTTCAATCCAAAAATGACCTTAACATGCAAATCTCAAAAAAATGGATATATAGTTACCCCAATAGGTAGGTCAACAGAATCTATTATATATTCCATTTTAGGATAATTAGAAAATAGAGAAGTGGTAAAGAAAATGTCACAAAAATTAGAAACATCTGACCTCCAATATTTTATATCGGAACAAATAAAACCATTAGATACACAATAAAGCCAAAGGATTACCCACCAACGTCATCTCCTCTAAATTACCCAAAATTTCCCTTATACCAAGTTT
>NW_021264035.1:8681-12434 GCF_002162155.2 Triticum dicoccoides
TAGGTATAATGCAATAATAAAATATGAATGGGTGTGTAATAGTACTTAAAGTAGTTGTTTGCTTTATTCCACTAACGGGTCTTACGAGGTTTTGTTGAGTTTTGTGTGACTGAAGTTTTGAAGTTTTGGGTGAGATCACGATGGATGATGGAACAAGGAGTGGCAAGAGCCTAAGCTTGGGGATACCCGAGGCACCACAAAGTAATATTCAAGGACCCCCAAGCAACTAAGCTTTGGGATGCCCCGGAAGGCATCCCCTCTTTCTTCTAATGACGATCGGTGATTTTACTTGGAGCTATATTTTTATTCGTCACATATCATGAGTTTTGCTTGGAGCATCTTGTATTATATGAGTCTTTGCTTGTTTTATTTCTAGTTTTTCAAAATCATCCTTGTGAACAAAGTTGTTTGAGAGAGCCACACGCATACCGTGATTTGTTAGAATACTCTATGTGCTTCACTTAATTCTTTTGAGCTAAGCAGTTGCTCCAGTACTTCACTTAAATCTCTTTTAGCACGGTAGTGGTTATATTTTAAAGAAATGCACTCTCATGCTTCACTTATATTATTTTGAGAGTTGATATGATTATATTTTAAAGAAATGTACTCTCACGCTTGTCTCGGACGTGATGCCTATTTATGATCATTGCCTTGGATATCGTCATAATTATTTGCTTTTCTATCAATTGCCCAACAATAATTTGTCTACCAACCGTGTGCTATTTTTATGTGAGAAGCCTATAGTGAAAATTATGGCCCCCTGGTCTATCTTTTATTATATATTAAACCAAAAATACCTCACTGTAATTTTATTTTATTCATTTTATTTTATATTTTTGTTTAATCTATCTATCAAAAATTATACCGTTTAGTCTTGCTCATAACCATTGAGGGATTGACAACCCCTCTGCGCGTTGGCTGTAACTATTTGGTGTTTGTGTGCAGGTGTTGTTTAAATAGTGTTGCTTGGTTCTCCTACTAGATTAATAACCTTGGTTTCGTAACTGAGGGAAATACTTATTTGTACTGTACTACATCATCCTCTCCTCTTCGAGGAAATCTCAACGCAGCTCACAAGTAACAATACCGTATTGCATTGCCTTTTGCTTCCGAATAACAAAATGTATTACATTGTTCCAAGTAGACTTGAACCTATGGAGGCCAACATTCCACAACACCAGATCATATTAGAGGAAAAACAATATTCTGTCTTCTGTACAAATGAGGTTGTTGATATCACTAGATTGAATGTCATTGTTAAAAAATTATGGCCAACGCGTTCATCACGAACATATATTAAAGGAATAGTATTATGAATAAATAAAGAATAGGTTCTTTGTATCACTAGATAGAATGATATTTCTTAAAATGACTGCAACTATTTTCTAAAATTGTTGCACTAAACTCAGCATAGATAGACCGGTAGTAGAGTCTAGATACTACCTCAAGTTGGATTAAATTTATCAAAAGCAACATATGTGTCTAATTTAGCAAAATGTATGGATTGCTTGACCGGTCAAAGTTCACGTACATGCTTGCTTTTACTATCTCTGTCATATCGTAAACAGGACAATTTGTTATCACTTTTTGCCTACAGCGTGAACAAAATGTGTACATGTACACATACTGTCACTTCAATACGTTGGTCCTAAAACTAATTCTGTCACTATATTGTTGTGCATAACCTTGAGATAATTTGAAATTTTAGTTTATGTAGTCCACATATTTAGTTCGCGCACTAGTTACTATATGGTTTCATTTTTTTTATTTTTTCGCGAAATATAGAGGCCCTTCCGGTGGGTCCCTGCTGTCAGGTGGAGGAATCATTATTTTGCACGTAATAAGGAGGCACTTTCTTGCGTGCGGCCGTGGACCCAGCTGTCAGCCTCTCCACGTACAGTCCTCTTCCGATGGATGTCGTTCGTTGACCACGTTGACCACGCCGCGCCGAGAGCACCAGGGCGGTGGACGACGGCGAGGCCTAGGAAGGGAACGAACCGAAGCCGGGGAAGATTCATAGTGGTTTCCCACCCGGTGGGGAGTAGGAGGGTTTATTGGTGCGGCTGCCGTTGCCAAAAAATAACAGGAGGTATGGGTTAGTAGAGGAATGGTCTGGCCAGCGATGGAGTAGGGTGGGGTGGTGCGGCTTGTGCGGCAGCATAGCCGACCACGGGAGGGGGGAGCAGGCAGTCCCACCGGCGCTGGTTTGGGCGGCTAGAGCAAGAAGATCAGATATTGAAGAAGCAGCACGGCCGTTGGATGTTAATCCAACGGTCACTGCTGCTAGAATCGTTTGTGGACTAAGTTTGCAATGCCTTTCGTACACGTCAACTGATAGGAGTGCATATGTATCTGTTTTACGTGTGGAATAGCTTTATCTGGTCTGAAACCTTTTTAGCTAACATGGATCTATCAACACTTTCTAACTCCAAGGTGAAGCCACTCAATGTGTAGTTACCAAACACTATGCACTCCTATCAGTTTTAGTATTCCCTGGGAAGTGTAAGTGTATTAGCGTACGTACATTTTATCTATTGAAAATTACTGCCAACGTAAAACTGGCTACGGCATTTACACAATAGGCTCTAGATTAACGATATACAGATGTTAGTAAGCTTATTGGAATCACAAAGAATATTCATATGTAATCTAGTTGTAGGTAAACTAAGGAGCTGTACTTTGTGGTTTCATTTCTAATAACATGTAAGTAGTTATCTTAGTAGATACCATACATAGATTTTAGAATAGTGGCCCAAAGGTAATATGTTACTTTCATAAATTCAAGTTTATCTTTTCTCGCTCTCCATCTTTTTGTAAAATGAAATCTGTAGACTGATAATGGTCTACATATTTTCAGCAATACTATTACAAATAAATAAATCCAATCCATTTTTTTTGGTGCACTATGGTAGTGGTATGTCACATTCTCCGAAAGCATATTTTGCATAATTATTTTGGAAAAAATATGTAGTTTGTCATGTTGATCTATATGCGTATTGAAACAGACCTGCCCATTCGCATCTCTCATGCTATTATGTGTTGATCCATTCTCCATAATATTTTTTTATGATTGCTTTTGCCTTACATGTATCGCTCGTGCATGTGACCCCTCTGTTGTGCTATGAAATGTGTGAAATAGAAGGCTCCCGGATTTATTTACAAGCATTTCGCCACCTCTGCAATATCACATCTATTCTATTGTGTGACCACAATGTTGTTTGGTCATGTTTCTAATTTGACATGTAATATTTATTCATGGAGACGAGATATGAATTTATTGTAGTTATTGCAGTGGTGGATGATGAGTTCAATGATGTTTTTCGTAGTGGCGAGAAAATACCTGATAATCAGATGGACCGTTCAACTCACCTTATTGCAAATACTATTTCCCTTATTTTTTTGTTAACTATAATTAATTGATAATGAAGTGTACATATTCGCAAAATAATAATAATGAAGTGTAGATGCCTAATATGTTGCTGAGGAAACCATAAGATTCAGTGAATACTGAATACATGTTCCAAATGAACATTCAGTGAATATCTATTTTCTGGTAGGTGTTGTGAAACATTTTCAGTTGATACTTTCTTTGCTCAATACATTCTGAATCATTAGTATTTATTAAAGGTAATTTAAAACTTTTAATATTTATGACAGGAACTTTATTTGCTCCATTCTAAGAACCAAACACTCATCTATGGAGGGTGTTTGATGTCAGGGAAGCGCAAAAGAATCATATTGTCATAAAGGTAT
>NW_021264036.1:0-2186 GCF_002162155.2 Triticum dicoccoides
TGATACGGTTCTTCGTTAGGGTAATCACGATACTCCTCGGAGGCAGATCCTGCCGCAAAGAACACCGATACACAACCATCACCAAACAATGTGCAACAATATGATGTATGCATGAAACATAGCAATATGAGTGTGTTGGGCTAATGCAGCTAAGACCAGAAGGGTTTGAACCAATTTGAATCAAAGATTCAAATTTCAAACTCAAACATGGCCCTTTAAAGTGTTTTTCCTTGTTCTGCATTAAACATCAAGTTAACTTGTTTAATCATGCATGAAAATAGTACAGATGGATAGATTGGATTTTTCTGATCATTTTTCATATATAATTTGTCTGATTTGGAGTTACAGAATAAAAGTTATGAATTTTTAAAGTTTAAACTATATTCTGGAATTTCCTATATTAGATTAATTCCAGAAAATCAATTATTGCATCAGCCTGACGTCAGTGTGACGTCAGCAGGTCAATGGAACACGTCCGGGTCAAACCTGACAGTGGGTCCCGCGTGTCAGTGTGATTAGTTTAATTAAAGTTTAAATAAAACTAAACCTGTTTAATTAACAGGGCTGGGCCCCACCTGTCATTGACTCAGGGGAGTCAACCAGGGCCCACCCGTGGTCAAACCCGGGTCGGCTGCACCGGCGTTTAGCCGCCGGCAAGCCCGACGCGGCGGCGGGAGTGGTTTTGGCTGTTTCGGCCACCAAATGGGTCGCGGAGACCACCGGAGTGGAGCTGAGGACGAGCCGCAGCTCTTGGTGGAGTCCGTTGGGGTCGGGGTGGCCGGAGTTGGCGCCGGCGACGACTTTGGCGGCCACCGGGGTTCGGCCGAAGACGAACATGACGCTAGAGGGGTCGGTGAGGCTCGGGGAGTGGCTAGCTAGGTGCTAAGTGACACGGTGAGCATGATGGACACCGTGGAGTGATCGGAGGGTGACCGGGAGCACGTCGGCGACGAGCTCCACGGCGGTGGGTGCGGTTGAGCTCCGGGAGGTCGCTACACGGCTCGGGAGCAAGAACGGAAGGGAGGGGAAGATGGCTAAGCTCACAGTGAGTGCGACGAAGCCCTTGGTGCGGCCGGAGATGGACCGGAGCGACGACGGCGTTGAAGGGGATCTCCGGCGACGGTGGTTCGGGCGAGGTCGTTGCGGTTGACTCGGGCGTTGCGAGCACTCGTGGCTCGGCTTGCTCGATGGAGTGGACAGCGGTGGAGCTCCTGGACACGGTGAGAGGACGCACGGGCGGCGGGGAGCACGGCTACGACGAAGGCACGGCGATGGTGGCGTCGGCCATGGCGGGGGGGAGCGTGAGGGGGAGGAGCTGGAGAGGAGAGGGGGTGTCTGGGGGGTTCGGGGGAGGGAGGGAGGCCGGTCCACGACGTCACCGGGCGAGGGGAGCGGCGAGGCGGCGAGCAGGTGCGTGGCGCACGCTGCGGTCGCCGTCGGGCACCTGCCTGCCTGCCTGGCCGGCAAGCAGCTCGCTGGAGCGGTGCTGGGCTGGGCCGACAGGTGGGCCGGGAGCAGGCGCCAGGTAAGTTTTTTCCATTTCTTCTGTTTTCTGTTTTTTTAATACTTCTGCAACTTTGTTGAATTAAATAAAATACTTAGGCTACTCCTAAAATCACCAAACTACTCCTGGTCCATAGTTGGATTATTTCCAACATGAAACATTTTAGTTTGGAGATATTTGAGCATTTAAATATTTATTATAATTCTAAATGCCCAAATTCAAATATTTATGATTTAATTCAAAAACCCTAAGATGGCCTAGGAAAATGTGCACCACTTTTGGCAGAGGTTCTGAACCAAGACAAAAATGATGGGCATTTTAGAAGGGCATTTCAGGTTCATTGAAAAAGTTTTTAGTAAACCCTAGTTGGTTTCAGAGGGGACTGGGGGTTCTGTCATCCCCATTTCAGGTTTCTGATGAAAGAGTAAACATGATGCAACACTCTAATGCATGGCTAACTAGGATGTGACAACTCACCCCCACTCAAAAGAATCTCGTCCCGAGATTTGGGTTCCTCCGGAAAGAAGGCGGGATACTCAAGTCGAAGACGATCCTCCCTTTCCCAAGTTGCTTCATCCTCAGAATGGTGCGACCATTGTACTTTGAGAAACTTGATATTATGACGTTGAGTGGTACGCTCGGCCTGATCGAGGATACGAATGGGGTACTCTCGATATGTAAG
>NW_021264037.1:0-2711 GCF_002162155.2 Triticum dicoccoides
CTTTCGTGAGTTGATCCCGAGTTGTTCGATCTTTGAGAAGATCGATTCCGTAGAGTTTCCTTCTGTCATCGTCATGTTAGATGAAGATTTCGAAGGCAAGACATCAAGATCAATTTGAGTCGGCAAATCAACAACCTCGAGAAGGCAGTTGGATCATGAAGTTTGTGTTACTTAGTGTCCCCTTTGTCTTCTTACCTCGCGTCTTGAATCTCGGGACGAGATTCTTGTTTAGTGGGGGTGAGTTGTCACATCCCTAGATCATTGCTTGTAATTAGTTGCATCTGCATCCATGTCATCATGTTTATTTTTCAAATGAACTTGAAATGGGGATGTCCAAACCCTAGCACCAAATGGAATTCAAATAGGTTCAACCTAAAAATATTTTCAATGAACCTGAAATGCCCTTCTTAAATGTTCATCATTTTTGTTTTGGTCCAGAACCTCTGACAAAAATGCTGCACATTTTTCCAGGCCATTCTAGATTATTGAATTAAATCATACAGTATTTGTTCTTGGACATTTAAATGCTATAAATAATTTTAAATGTCCAAATAATCTTGAAGGTAAATGAGGGCTGCTGGAAATAATCCAAACAGTGCCCACAAATATTTTCAGCATTTTTGAAAATGCTCTAGCATTTTTAATAAAGCCAAAACAATTGCAAAAAATAGAAAACAGAATTTAAAGCAGAGAGTAGAGGACTTACCTGGCCGCAGCCCACCTGGCAGCCCACTTGACAGGCCCAACACTATGCTGGCCCATGCCAGCCAGCTGCTTCGTCCTCGCCAGGCAGGCCAGAGGTGACACCGACGAGCGCGAGCTCGCCACGGCGCCACCTGCTTGCCGCCCGCGCCCCTGGACGTTTGGACGACCTCCACGTCGTCACCCCGACCCCCTGGACCCCTCCATTCGCCCCCAACGCCTCTCCCTCGCCCGTTCCCCGCCATGGCCAAAGCCTCCATGGACGCGCCGCCGTAACCCTGCGCCCACAGCCATTGCCCCACCTCCCATCGCATCCTAGAGCTCCGCCTCGACCTTCTCCTCCTCCTCACTGCGCCAAGTGAGCCGGGAAGCTCCGTTTCGTCTTCACCATCGTCGTCTTCAACCTGCGGCCGCCGAGATCGCCTCCGCCGCCCCGTTTGCTGCGGTCATCCCCCGAGCTCGCCGTCCACCCCACGACGATCACCGTGAGCTTCTGCCTATCCTCCCCCTCTCCGTTTGCTGTGCCGCGCACCATAGCGACCACACTGCACTCACCCGGACGCGCCGCCGCCCGCACTCATCGCCGGTGATGCTCCGGTGACCATTTGGTCCCGGGCATGCGCCCAACGCGCTCCCCGCATCGCGTAGAGCCTCCATGGCACCTGGCCGCGCTCGTTTGCGCACCGCAGCCCCATCCCCACTTGCACCCGAGCTTCGGCCACCGCCGAGCTTGTCACCGGCACCACTCCGGCCACTCCCCGGCCGCGCCACCACCACGGTTGGATGCGGACGAGCGTCCGCATCCCGTAGCTGTGCTTCGCGCGCCAAACGGCGCCCTGTAAGCGGATCCCGCAGTGCACCGCCGTGTCTGGCCTCACCGGCGTCATGACACCGGCGGGTTTGACCCGTTGACCTTGACTGGGTGGGCCCAGGTTGACTCCCCCCTGAGTCAATGACAAGTGGGGCCCGCTCTGCTAATTAATTTAGGTTAGCACTAACTAATATTAGTTAGTTAAACTAACTACTGACACGCAGGGCCCACGGGTCAGTTTGACCTGGACCAGCCCCGTTGACCGCTGACGTCACCCTGATGCACTGCTGATGCAATAAAGCATTTACTGGATTTATTCTTATATAGGAAATTCCAGAAAATGTAGCAAACTTCAAAAATTCATAGAAAATAATCCATAACTCAGATTGGAATGAATTATATATGAAAAATGATCAGAAAAATCCAATCTGTCCATTTGTACCATTTTCATGCATGTTTGAGCAACTTAAATCTGCTGCATACAACAAATTGAATAAATGGCATTTGAAATGCCTCATGTGGAGTTTGAATTTGAACCTAGGGTTCAAACCAACTTCATTTAACTTGCTGCTAGTTGCATTAGCTCAAACCATGGCATATTGCCATGTCATGATCATGCATCATATTGTGCATTGCATTGATTGTGCTTCTTCTTTGTTTGTCGGTGCTTGTCCCCTCTCAGTAAGACGTGTACCGACGATGTGATCGATGACACCAATGAAGAAATATAGTATCTTCAGAAGTGCCAGGCAAGCAAAACCCCCTTGTTCATTCCAATACAATCCCACTCTCTCGCTCCTGCTCTCTTTTACTGCATTAGGACAACAGCGATTCATCTGTTACTTGCTGCGGTAGCTGAACCCCTTTATCCTCTGCATGACTTGTCATTGCCACAGTAAATAGATGAAACCCACTAGCATGAGTAGGAGTTGTTTGAGCCCTGATGTGCCAACTCATTTATGCTTGTTTGTCATGCCTGCTATTCCTTAGAGTTGTGTCAGGTCTGATTCATCCGGGATGAATCAGAGGTGCGTGAACATGTCCTACTGTGTGTGTGAGCAAAGAGTGTGAACACGATTTGGTAAAGGTAGCGATGAGAGGCCATGTAGGAGTACATGGTGGGTTGTCTCATTGAAACTGTCCTCAGGAACTAAGTTCTGTATTTGTGATCCATGAAACAGATACTACCATGCATTGG
>NW_021264038.1:0-2711 GCF_002162155.2 Triticum dicoccoides
CTTTCGTGAGTTGATCCCGAGTTGTTCGATCTTTGAGAAGATCGATTCCGTAGAGTTTCCTTCTGTCATCGTCATGTTAGATGAAGATTTCGAAGGCAAGACATCAAGATCAATTTGAGTCGGCAAATCAACAACCTCGAGAAGGCAGTTGGATCATGAAGTTTGTGTTACTTAGTGTCCCCTTTGTCTTCTTACCTCGCGTCTTGAATCTCGGGACGAGATTCTTGTTTAGTGGGGGTGAGTTGTCACATCCCTAGATCATTGCTTGTAATTAGTTGCATCTGCATCCATGTCATCATGTTTATTTTTCAAATGAACTTGAAATGGGGATGTCCAAACCCTAGCACCAAATGGAATTCAAATAGGTTCAACCTAAAAATATTTTCAATGAACCTGAAATGCCCTTCTTAAATGTTCATCATTTTTGTTTTGGTCCAGAACCTCTGACAAAAATGCTGCACATTTTTCCAGGCCATTCTAGATTATTGAATTAAATCATACAGTATTTGTTCTTGGACATTTAAATGCTATAAATAATTTTAAATGTCCAAATAATCTTGAAGGTAAATGAGGGCTGCTGGAAATAATCCAAACAGTGCCCACAAATATTTTCAGCATTTTTGAAAATGCTCTAGCATTTTTAATAAAGCCAAAACAATTGCAAAAAATAGAAAACAGAATTTAAAGTAGAGAGTAGAGGACTTACCTGGCCGCAGCCCACCTGGCAGCCCACTTGACAGGCCCAACACTATGCTGGCCCATGCCAGCCAGCTGCTTCGTCCTCGCCAGGCAGGCCAGAGGTGACACCGACGAGCGCGAGCTCGCCACGGCGCCACCTGCTTGCCGCCCGCGCCCCTGGACGTTTGGACGACCTCCACGTCGTCACCCCGACCCCCTGGACCCCTCCATTCGCCCCCAACGCCTCTCCCTCGCCCGTTCCCCGCCATGGCCAAAGCCTCCATGGACGCGCCGCCGTAACCCTGCGCCCACAGCCATTGCCCCACCTCCCATCGCATCCTAGATCTCCGCCTCGACCTTCTCCTCCTCCTCACTGCGCCAAGTGAGCCGGGAAGCTCCGTTTCGTCTTCACCATCGTTGTCTTCAACCTGCGGCCGCCGAGATCGCCTCCGCCGCCCCGTTTGCTGCGGTCATCCCCCGAGCTCGCCGTCCACCCCACGACGATCACCGTGAGCTTCTGCCTATCCTCCCCCTCTCCGTTTGCTGTGCCGCGCACCATAGCGACCACACTGCACTCACCCGGACGCGCCGCCGCCCGCACTCATCGCCGGTGATGCTCCGGTGACCATTTGGTCCCGGGCATGCGCCCAACGCGCTCCCCGCATCGCGTAGAGCCTCCATGGCACCTGGCCGCGCTCGTTTGCGCACCGCAGCCCCATCCCCACTTGCACCCGAGCTTCGGCCACCGCCGAGCTTGTCACCGGCACCACTCCGGCCACTCCCCGGCCGCGCCACCACCACGGTTGGATGCGGACGAGCGTCCGCATCCCGTAGCTGTGCTTCGCGCGCCAAACGGCGCCCTGTAAGCGGATCCCGCAGTGCACCGCCGTGTCTGGCCTCACCGGCGTCATGACACCGGCGGGTTTGACCCGTTGACCTTGACTGGGTGGGCCCAGGTTGACTCCCCCCTGAGTCAATGACAAGTGGGGCCCGCTCTGCTAATTAATTTAGGTTAGCACTAACTAATATTAGTTAGTTAAACTAACTACTGACACGCAGGGCCCACGGGTCAGTTTGACCTGGACCAGCCCCGTTGACCGCTGACGTCACCCTGATGCACTGCTGATGCAATAAAGCATTTACTGGATTTATTCTTATATAGGAAATTCCAGAAAATGTAGCAAACTTCAAAAATTCATAGAAAATAATCCATAACTCAGATTGGAATGAATTATATATGAAAAATGATCAGAAAAATCCAATCTGTCCATTTGTACCATTTTCATGCATGTTTGAGCAACTTAAATCTGCTGCATACAACAAATTGAATAAATGGCATTTGAAATGCCTCATGTGGAGTTTGAATTTGAACCTAGGGTTCAAACCAACTTCATTTAACTTGCTGCTAGTTGCATTAGCTCAAACCATGGCATATTGCCATGTCATGATCATGCATCATATTGTGCATTGCATTGATTGTGCTTCTTCTTTGTTTGTCGGTGCTTGTCCCCTCTCAGTAAGACGTGTACCGACGATGTGATCGATGACACCAATGAAGAAATATAGTATCTTCAGAAGTGCCAGGCAAGCAAAACCCCCTTGTTCATTCCAATACAATCCCACTCTCTCGCTCCTGCTCTCTTTTACTGCATTAGGACAACAGCGATTCATCTGTTACTTGCTGCGGTAGCTGAACCCCTTTATCCTCTGCATGACTTGTCATTGCCACAGTAAATAGATGAAACCCACTAGCATGAGTAGGAGTTGTTTGAGCCCTGATGTGCCAACTCATTTATGCTTGTTTGTCATGCCTGCTATTCCTTAGAGTTGTGTCAGGTCTGATTCATCCGGGATGAATCAGAGGTGCGTGAACATGTCCTACTGTGTGTGTGAGCAAAGAGTGTGAACACGATTTGGTAAAGGTAGCGATGAGAGGCCATGTAGGAGTACATGGTGGGTTGTCTCATTGAAACTGTCCTCAGGAACTAAGTTCTGTATTTGTGATCCATGAAACAGATACTACCATGCATTGG
>NW_021264039.1:0-5886 GCF_002162155.2 Triticum dicoccoides
AGCAATTCATTAAACTTGTTATCGAGCTTTGTTTCGAACGTCTTCTCAAGGCCAGTGATCTTCTCCATGGCCTCTTCAAAATTGTTCAGCACATCTTGCACCTGTTCAGTCATCATTTGCTGAAACTTATCATGAAGCTCCTTGTTCGATAAATTCTCCCAGTCAATCTCGTCGGCTTGTGATCCTGGCATGGTTAGCAGCAATAGAAACACACAAGAATATGATCCTACAGACTACGAACAAGTGGTGGTGGTGGGTGTCACAAATCCGTCAAGCAAATCTCAAATTCTTACCAGTTCTTACCCAGCAGCAGGCGGTGATCAGCAACCGTTGTAGTCAAAAACTCTCAAAGCTTGGATAGAGCGATTACCAGGGAGAGTCAAACGCACGACGTAGATGTATGTGGAGCTGGGAAGGCTTATAATATGGTAGCAAAAGGGTCAGCAATAATCAATTCAGAGATGCAAAGTTGAATAAACGCTCAACGACGGTACTGTGCTGGTCCTAGGCTAGACTGTGCTAGAGACGCGAGCCTAGAACACTAACAAAATCACGGCGCGGCACGTAAACAAGGGAAAAGCACACTCTGAATTTTTTTTTGCGCTCTTTTTTTTTTGCGCTGCTTTTTTTTTGCGAAAAATCACTATAATGGCGAGTGTCTCAAAACTCTTCCTAGCTCAAACTGACAGGATGGGCACGAAATTTTTTCAACCAATTTTTTTTTTCGACTGCCCGGACCCAAAAACTGGAAACGCGTCAAAAAAAACTTCCTATAATGGCACCTGTCCCAAAACACTCAGAAACACCTAAAAATAGGATAGCCAGAAATTTTTTCAAAAAATGCGTTTTCGAAAAATTTTGGGCCTAAACGGAGCGAGGCTACCCGACTCTTTTTTTTTCCGAAACCTACTCCGGCAAGGAAAACACGAATCGGAATCTAGATGGATCCCGAAAACAAACCTAATAAGCAAAGAACTCGGATTGGTGGTGGATATATGGTGGTGGTATGGCAGCGGTGGTGGTAGCGGTGGTAGTATATGGATATGGATCGGTGGTGGTATATGGACACGGATTGGTGGTGGTATATGGATACGGATTCGGTGCGGTGGTGGTAGATGGCAGGGGCGATGATGATGGTGCGGCGGCGGCGTGACAACTTATGACCAGAACTCGAAACTCTAAAAGACTAGACCCTAAGACCAGCAACTAGACACGACGATGCAACCGCAAATTCAACAAAGCAAAACCCTAAAAAGATTATGCAAGGCTCAGATTGGTTCGGATATGATGAACTAACCCTAATTTTTTTTGTGGCTTTTTCGTGGACTATAGGTATGAAGAACAGACTCGATCTAAACTACTAAAAAACTGTAAAATCTCATCGAGCAACCTGGAAATCTGATACCACTTGATAGAGGCAAAGGTGTCCCGTCTTTCGATGAGATGGTGGATTTCGCTTTGGTGGAAGTCGACTTTGACGATCCGACTACGAACGTGCGAGGACGTCGCGCCTTAGCAATCGCTAAACCAACTCCGAGAGGTTATTGACCACGCCGGAGCACGATCAACCTGACCACGAGGGTCTGTTTCCTGCGAGCAAACGAAGAACAAGCAAGAAACTAAGATTGCAATCTGGATATTGCGAATATAAGATGAAAGCTTTATTGATCAAGGTGGGGTTCTGTGACGCCTTTGTCTGGTCGTTGAACACAAACGAAGTACGCGAAGTTGCAGCTATGGCGAACTTTTAATCTAAACAAAACCCAAAGTCTAAACGATGCCCTAAGGGCTGTATATATGGAGGAAGAGGGGGGGAATTTCGTGGCCCTTGGTGGAGGAGTCCGAATTCAACCCTATCTCTTGTTTCCCCACACATACGGACTCTAAAAATAGCCTATACTTAAGTATTTCGAAATTACATGGGCCTGGCCCAATAATAAGGTGACGCAGCACCTAAAATAGCCTCGGGACGAAATTTATGAAGTGGCATCTTGTATATTTCGTCCAAGGCTTCATGCACCCATTATGGTGGCTTCAAAGTCCTGAAATCATCACTTGTAACTCCATTCTTGTTCCCCTTGCGCATGCCATCATCTCCATGCTTGTTCTTGCTCCAATGTTCATCCTTCTCCAAGCTAGGCCCTTCATTTGTAAGCAAAACAAATGTATCCAATTTAGGCAGCATCATATTCTCATGAACATTAGAATCATTACCAAGAAACGAAAGTACCTGGTAATTTAGTTGGCGTGCACGAGCTCTAGTAATTGGTCCAGTATGTATAGCAGCAGGGGCTGTGGGTGTAACAATTGTATTGATGTCCTCATCACTGAATCTCTCTATTTAATCCACCCAGAAAACGTGCAAGCATAGCTTCATTCTCCTCAACAATACCACATCTAATCATGCCAGTTTGTAATTCCTGATAATATTCTTCTACAGAATTTTTCCCTTGTCTTAAACGCTGCAATTTTTGAAGCAATTCACGTTGATAATATGGTGGAACCCAACGCGTACGCATAGCAGTTTTCAAAGCAGCCCAAGTAGTTGGAATAGGATATAATCTACAATGTTCAGACCACCATACACATGCAAAACTAGTGAAAGCACAAACAGCAGCAGCAACTCGTCTCTCCTCAGGATATTGTAAACATGTAAATCGTTGTTCAGTTTCTAACTCCCAAGTAAGATATATATCAGGAACATATCTACCCTCAAATGGTGGAATATTCAATTTCAGTTTAGGAATATGGACATCATCTCGTACCTGAGGTGGTGGTGCAGGCCTACCATTACGAATATATACCTGAGGTCGACCTGCTGGTGGTGGTACAGGTGGCTCCACGTAGTGTTGATTTTGATCAACCTCATCCTCATAATCTCCCACATAATCATCCTCCTCCGCATCAGCAGCAGGAGCCACAGAAGTATCAACAACAGCACCAACAGTTTGGCCAAACGCAAGAGGAACACGGCTTGCTCGGCGGAGGTCTGCTTCACGACGTGGAGGTAGTCGTCGTTGTTGTTGTTGGAGAGGTGCGTTAGGTGCAGCGGGTGGTGGTGGTGGAAGACGCGCGAGCAATTCATTAAACTTGTTATCGAGCTTTGTTTCGAACGTCTTCTCAAGGCCAGTGATCTTCTCCATGGCCTCTTCAAAATTGTTCAGCACATCTTGCACCTGTTCAGTCATCATTTGCTGAAACTTATCATGAAGCTCCTTGTTCGATAAATTCTCCCAGTCAATCTCGTCGGCTTGTGATCCTGGCATGGTTAGCAGCAATAGAAACACACAAGAATATGATCCTACAGACTACGAACAAGTGGTGGTGGTGGGTGTCACAAATCCGTCAAGCAAATCTCAAATTCTTACCAGTTCTTACCCAGCAGCAGGCGGTGATCGGCAACCGTTGTAGTCAAAAACTCTCAAAGCTTGGATAGAGCGATTACCAGGGAGAGTCAAACGCACGACGTAGATGTATGTGGAGCTGGGAAGGCTTATAATATGGTAGCAAAAAGGGTCAGCAATAATCAATTCAGAGATGCAAAGTTGAATAAACGCTCAACGACGGTACTGTGCTGGTCCTAGTGATGAGGACATCAATACAATTGTTACACCCACAGCCCCTACTGCTATACATACTGGACCAATTACTAGAGCTCGTGCACGCCAACTAAATTACCAGGTACTTTCGTTTCTTGGTAATGATTCTAATGTTCATGAGAATATGATGCTGCCTAAATTGGATACATTTGTTTTGCTTACAAATGAAGGGCCTAGCTTGGAGAAGGATGAACATTGGAGCAAGAACAAGCATGGAGATGATGGCATGCGCAAGGGGAACAAGAACGGAGTTACAAGTGATGATTTCAGGACTTTGAAGCCACCATAATGGGTGCATGAAGCCTTGGACGAAATATACAAGATGCCACTTCATAAATTTCGTCCCGAGGCTATTTTAGGTGCTGCGTCACCTTATTATTGGGCCAGGCCCATGTAATTTCGAAATACATAAGTATAGGCTATTTTTAGAGTCCGTATGTGTGGGGAAACAAGAGATAGGGTTGATTTCGGACTCCTCCACCAAGGGCCACGAAATTCCCCCCCCCCCCTCTTCCTCCATATATACAGCCCTTAGGGCATCGTTTAGACTTTGGGTTTTGTTTAGATTAAAAGTTCGCCATAGCTGCAACTTCGCGTACTTCGTTTGTGTTCAACGACCAGACAAAGGCGTCACAGAACCCCACCTTGATCAATAAAGCTTTCATCTTATATTCGCAATATCCAGATTGCAATCTTAATTTCTTGCTTGTTCTTCGTTTGCTCGCAGGAAACAGACCCTCGTGGTCAGGTTGATCGTGCTCCGGCGTGGTCAATAACCTCTCGGAGTTGGTTTAGCGATTGCTAAGGCGCGACGTCCTCGCACGTTCGTAGTCGGATCGTCAAAGTCGACTTCCACCAAAGCGAAATCCACCATCTCATCGAAAGACGGGACACCTCCGCCTCTATCAAGTGGTATCAGATTTCCAGGTTGCTCGGTGAGATTTTACAGTTTTTCGTAGTTTAGATCGAGTCTGTTCTTCATACCTATAGTCCACGAAAAAGCCACAAAAAAAATTAGGGTTAGTTCATCATATCCGAACCAATCTGAGCCTTGCATAATCTTTTTAGGGTTTTGCTTTGTTGAATTTGCGGTTGCATCGTCGTGTCTAGTTGCTGGTCTTAGAGTCTAGTCTTTTAAAGTTTCGAGTTCTGGTCATAATTGTCACGCCGCCGCCGCACCATCATCATCGCCCCTGCCATCTACCACCACCGCACCGAATCCGTATCCATATACCACCACCAATCCGTGTCCATATACCACCACCGATCCATATCCATATACTACCACCGCTACCACCACCGCTGCCATATACCACCACCATATATCCACCACCAATCCGAGTTCTTTGCTTATTAGGTTTGATTTCGGGATCCATCTAGATTCCGATTCGTGTTTCCTTGCCGGAGTAGGTTTCGGAAAAAAAAAAGAGTCGGGTAGCCACGCTCCGTTTAGGCCCAAAAATTTTCGAAAACGCATTTTTCGAAAAAATTTCTGGCTATCCTATTTTTAGGTGTTTCTGAGTGTTTTGAGACAGGTGCCATTATAGGAAGTTTTTATTTTGACCCGTTTCCAGTTATTGGGTCCGGGCAGTCGAAAAAAAAAATTGGTCGAAAAAATTTCGTGCCCATCCTGTCAGTCTGAGCTAGGAAGAGTTTTGAGACACTCGCCATTATAGTGATTTTTCGCAAAAAAAAACAGCGCAAAAAAAAAGAGCGCAAAAAAAAAGAAAAAAGAGCGAAAAAAATTCAGAGTGTGCTTTTCCCTTGTTTACGTGCCGCGCCGTGATTTTGTTAGTGTTCTAGGCTCGCGTCTCTAGCACAGTCTAGCCTAGGACCAGCACAGTACCGTCGTTGAGCGTTTATTCAACTTTGCATCTCTGAATTGATTATTGCTGACCCTTTTTGCTACCATATTATAAGCCTTCCCAGCTCCACATACATCTACGTCGTGCGTTTGACTCTCCCTGGTAATCGCTCTATCCAAGCTTTGAGAGTTTTTCACTACAACGGTTGCCGATCACCGCCTGCTGCTGGGTAAGAACTGGTAAGAATTTGAGATTTGCTTGACGGATTTGTGACACCCACCACCACCACTTGTTCGTAGTCTGTAGGATCATATTCTTGTGTGTTTCTATTGCTGCTAACCATGCCAGGATCACAAGCCGACGAGATTGACTGGGAGAATTTATCGAACAAGGAGCTTCATGATAAGTTTCAGCAAATGATGACTGAACAGGTGCAAGATGTGCTGAACAATTTTGAAGAGGCCATGGAGAAGATCACTGGC
>NW_021264040.1:0-925 GCF_002162155.2 Triticum dicoccoides
ACGAAGGTAGAAATCGAGAAAAACATCAAGTGTTGATGGTAGACAAGACCACTAATTTCAAGAAAAGGGCAGAGGGAAGAAGGGGAACTTCAAGAAGAACAGCAAGCAAGTTGCTGCTCAAGTGAAGAAGCCCAAGTCTGGTCCTAAGCCTGAGACTAAGTGTTTCTACTGCAAAGGGACTGGTCACTGGAAGCGGAACTACCCCAAGTGATTGGCAGATAAGAAGGATGGCAAAGTGAACATAAGTATATTTGATATACATGTTATTGATGTGTACTTTACTAGTGTTTATAGGAACCCCTCAGTATTTGATACTAGTTCAGTTGCTAAGATTAGTAACTCGAAATAGGAGTTGCAGAATAAACAGAGACTAGTTAAGGGTGAAGTGACGATGTGTGTTGGAAGTGGTTCCAAGATTGATATGATCATCATTGCACACTCCCTGTAATTTCGGGATTAGTGTTGAACCTAAAATAAGTGTTATTTGGTGTTTGCGTTCAGCATGAATATGATTTGATCATGTTTATTGTAATACGGTTATTCATTTAAGTAAGAGAATAAATTGTTGTTCTGTTTACATGAATAAAACCTTATATGGTTACACACCCAATGAAAATAGTTCGTTGGATCTCGATCGTAGTGATACACATAATCATAATATTGAAACCAAAAGATGCAAAGTTAATAATGATAGTGCAACTTATTTGTGGCACTGCCGTTTAGGTCATATTGGTGTAAAGCGCATGAAGAAACTCCATGCTGATGGGCTTTTGGAATCACTTGATTATGAATCAGTTGATGCTTGCGAACCATGCCTCATGGGCAAGATGACTAAGACTCCGTTCTTCGGAACAATGGAGCGAGCAACAGATTTGTTGGAAATCATACATACTGATGTATGTGGTCCGATGAATATTGAGGCTCG
>NW_021264041.1:0-1296 GCF_002162155.2 Triticum dicoccoides
CGGACATGCCACAACACCACCCCGCATGTATGAGGGCCCGGTACGATGCTCCGGTGGCATTGCTACCCCCAGGGCCCCCGTCCCGGCTAACCCTGTAGCGTTTGACCACGGGATCTAGCCCTTTGACTTTGCACGGACGGGCTTTGACCAGTGGACCTCTCCACCCGGTTGTGTTAGGTCGGCCCAGAGGAACACTTTGGAGCAACATCCGGGCCAAACCCACAGCTACATCCACTCCGTGTAGACCCGACGCGTCCGTTTCCCCCCTCCAGGTGCCGGCGGCGGCGGCGTCCGTGAGGGGGGGGGGCACACCCCAGAGACGCGTGCTGGGCGTTTGCAACCGCCTCAACACTTCCAGATTTGTGAGAGGCCGCCTACGCAAGATTTGACGGTATGCTAGCCCCCGGAGGCCGCCGGCCACAGTCGTAGACGTGCGAAGAGCAATCCGCGTAGAGGGAAGTGTTCAGATACTTCTCCATCACAAAAAATTATGAAAAATTACCATCAGTCCTATAGCACATGTGCCCACATTGTGTAAAAAACTTATGATTTTATCGCGCTCCAAGTATTTAATAATATTCACGCTGCATCGTTACCGCAGAACGTCTACTACCGTTTCATTGCCGTCCGTGAGGGGGGCCACAACCCGGAGACGCGTGCCGCCTCTTCGGACATGCCACAACACCACCCCGCATGTATGAGGGCCCGGTACGACGCTCCGGTGGCATTGCTACCCCCCAGGGCCCCCGTCCCGGCTAACCCTGTAGCGTTTGACCACGGGATCTAGCCCTTTGACTTTGCACGGACGGGCTTTGACCAGTGGACCTCTCCACCCGGTTGTGTTAGGTCGGCCCAGAGGAATACTTTGGAGCAACATCCGGGCCAAACCCACAGCTACATCCACTCCGTGTAGACCCGACGCGTCCGTTTCCCCCCTCCAGGTGCCGGCGGCGGCGGCGTCCGTGAGGGGGGGGGGGCACACCCCGGAGACGCGTGCTGGGCGTTTGCAACCGCCTCAACACTTCCAGATTTGTGAGAGGCCGCCTACGCAAGATTTGACGGTATGCTAGCCCCCGGAGGCCGCCGGCCACAGTCGTAGACGTGCGAAGAGCAATCCGCGTAGAGGGAAGTGTTCAGATACTTCTCCATCACAAAAAATTATGAAAAATTACCATCAGTCCTATAGCACATGTGCCCACGTTGTGTAAAAAACTCATGATTTTATCGCGCTCCAAGTATTTAATAATATTCACGCTGCATCGTTACCGCAGAACGTCTACTACCGTTTCATTGCCG
>NW_021264042.1:0-1208 GCF_002162155.2 Triticum dicoccoides
TACCACCCAATGGCGACGTGGGCCCATGGGCCGCACAGCCATGTTAGTAAAAGTTTTGTAAAGTCTAGACTCGACTTCGGCCAAGGAGTTGGAAGGGGGATTCCTACAGGCAGTCGGCTCTGATACCAACTTGTGACGCCCCCGATTCAATCGTACACTAATCATGCACGCAAATGTGTACGATCAAGATCAGGGACTCACGGGAGGATATCACAACACAACTCTAAAACATAAATAAGTCATACAAGCATCATAATACAAGCCAGGGGCCTCGAGGGCTCGAATACAAGTGCTCGATCATAGACGAGTCAGCGGAAGCAACAATATCTGAGTACAGACATAAGTTAAACAAGTTTGCCTTAAGAAGGCTAGCACAAACTGGGATACAGATCGAAAGAGGCGCAGGCCTCCTGCCTGGGATCCTCCTAACTACTCCTGGACGTCGTCAGCGGGCAGCACGTAGTAGTAGGCACCTCCGGTGTAGTAGGGGTCGTCGACGGTGGCGTCTGGCTCCAGGGATCCAGCATCTGGTTGCGACAACCAGGTAGAAGGGAAGGGGGAAAAGAGGGAGAAAAGCAACCGTGAGTACTCATCCAAAGTACTCGCAAGCAAGGAGCTACACTACATATGCACGGGTATATGTGTAAGGAGGCCATATCAGTGGACTGAACTGCAGAATGCCAGAATAAGAGGGGGATAGCTAATCCTATTGAAGACTACGCTTCTCGCAGCCACCGTCTTGCATCAAGTAGAAGAGAGTAGATTGAAGTCCTCCAAGTAGCATCTCCAAGTAGCATCTCATAGCATAATCCTACCCGGCGATCCCCTCCTCATATCCCTGAGGGAGAGCGACCACCGGTTGTATCTGGCACTTGGAAGGGTGTGTTTTATTAAGTATCCGGTTCTAGTTGTCATAAGGTCAAGGTACAACTCCAAGTCGTCCTGTTACCGAAGATCACGGCTATTCGAATAGATTAACTTCCCTGCAGGGGTGCACCACATAACCCAACACGCTTGATCCCATTTGGCCGGACACACTTTCCTGGGTCAAGCCCGACCTCGGAAGATCAACACGTCGCAGCCGCACCTAGGCAAAACAGAGAGGCCAGCACGCCGGTCTAAACCTAAGCGCACAGGGGTCTGGGCCCATCGCCCATAGCACACCTGCACGTTGCGAGGGCGGCCGAAAGCAGACCTAGCCTAGTGGC
>NW_021264043.1:0-1417 GCF_002162155.2 Triticum dicoccoides
AACTCTTGGCCTCTAACTTTGCCACTTGTCCTTTCATCATTTTCCGGAGCTTCACCTAATTTCTCAACATTTTTGGGCACTTCGAAAAACCTATCCTAGTTCAAACCTTTTGAATTAAATTCAAAGGAATTTGAATTTAATCTTTCAACTTGACCTTTTTCTATTTTCCCGGACCGTGCACATTTTTCTGAGTCCGTGAAAATTATCTCCGTGCCCAAATTCTTCCTCTAACCTTCTCTTCTCTCTTTTCCTTTCTCCTATTTTTTTGTCACTGTTTTTGTTAAGAGTAGAATCAAGAGAGGGAGAGAAGGGAGCCCAGCAGGCCATTTGGGCCCAGCTGCATCTAACCTAGCCGGCTCCAAGGCCCACTTCCCCGGCCCACCTAACCCTCTAACCTAGCCCGATCCCCTCGCATCTCCCCTCACTCCCTCGTTCGTCCACCGCCGCCAGGGAGAAGCCCCGCACATCGATCTCTCCCTCGTCTCGCTCCTCCCTCGACCCCTCT
The DNA here is from genome assembly GCF_002162155.2 of Triticum dicoccoides. Classification (NCBI taxonomy): domain Eukaryota; kingdom Viridiplantae; phylum Streptophyta; class Magnoliopsida; order Poales; family Poaceae; genus Triticum; species Triticum dicoccoides. Next base: position 506 of record NW_021264043.1, read on the forward strand.
CCTCCTCTGTTTCCTAGCGCCGCCGCGCACACACACACACCCGCATAGCACCCCGCAGCCAGCGCCAGGAGCTCGCCTCTCCTTCGCCATGGCCTCACAGCCCGATCCCCATGGCGCCAGTCTTCGCCGTGCCCCTGCTGCCTTCCTTCCCCGCGCCTCCTCCTCGCCAACTCCCTGTCGCCGAGCGTCGAGGAGAGGAGCCCCTCGAGCACCGGCCGCGCGCCCAACCTCCTCTTCGCCCGCCTCCTCGTCTGTCCGTCGCCGCCGCGGCGCGGGCCCCGCCTGACGGATCCCCGAGCAGTCTTCCGGCGCCGCGCCTCCGGATTGAACTTTCGAAAGCCGTGCCCGTGGTTATGGGCAGATGGGAATTTGTTAACGTCCGGTTGTAGAAAACCCGAAGTCGACCTTAATTAAAATACATCAACCGTGTGTGTAACCGTGATGGTCTCTTTCCGGCGGAGTCCGGGAAGTGAACACGGTGTTGGAGTTATGCTTGACGTAGGTTGCTATAGGATCACTTCTTGATCATACTTTTATCGACCGTGCTTTGCCTTCTCTTCTCGCTCTCATTTGCGTATGTTAGCCACCATATATGCTAGTCGCTTGCTGCAGCTCCACCTTATTACCCCAGCCTTCCTATAAGCTTAAATAGTCTTGATCTCGCGGGTGCGAGATTGCTGAGTCCCTGTGGCTCACAGATACTTCCAAAACCAGTTTGCAGGTGCCTATGTTACCGAGCAGGTGACGCAACCAAGCTCAAGGAGGAGCTCGATGAAGATCTTGTCCTTTGTGTTGTTTCCGTTCTAGTTGATCAGTAGTGGAGCCCAGTTGGGGTCGATCGGGGACCTTTGTCGCATTTGGGGTTCTTCTTTTATTTTGGTTCCGTAGACGGACCTTGATTGTATCTGGATG
>NW_021264044.1:0-916 GCF_002162155.2 Triticum dicoccoides
TATAAACTAGCCCCTGGAAATCTTCTGTTTCATTACAGATAAGTCCCTGGACAAAAACCCTTATAACTTTTAATCAGAAAAGTATTTTTGATTGATTCTTTTTCTGTTCTCTTTAAAATTTTGTCTAGTTTTTTATCAGATTTATTTGAAAAATATTTGGTTTACCTTCTGTGCTCTCCTTGGTATTTACGTTAGCGCATATATTTTCTTTAAACCGTAGATACCGAAGGAGGTGACGGAGCCGCGAACTTCACCGAGCTAGGCTCCGACTACTCTGAACCAGGCAAGCATGTTTGAACTTTTGATATGATGAGTGTCTCGGCATGTTTTGCATTTAGTTAGTTTCATGGCATGTTGGTAAGCATACCGATGAACGTTATTTTATGTGATAATAAGGTGAGTGAGTTCAATGATCCATACGTGGATGAATGTCAATATGAATGGCCATGTGTTGGCATGAGGATGGGTACGATGGCAGTGTTGTAGCATGCCAGTCTTACGCCAGACTATGTGACTTCAGTGTCAAACCATATCGGTCTAGTACCTATCATTTCCTTCCTTGTACTACCACATGTTTTCCGCAAGGAATATGGTTTAGTAAGTTGCAAACCACTTTCATGGTACACACCAAAGAGGAGAGGCCGTGATGATGGTTCCATGGCCCTGGATTAAAGCCAGTCATCCGGTCAGGGGGCATGGGTGTTTCCGGTTGGGACCGAGAGGGGGGCACCCCTTAGAGCGCGCGTATATAAATTTGATCCCATGCTATTCGAGATTGTGATCTCCCCGTCTCAAAAGTTTTTCTTGGACGATGACTAGGGTGATTCCTAGCATCGAGAGGTAGGATGGGTGTGTACCGGTTAGCTGTGTTTTCTTCCGAAATACCATAAACGGAACTAGTCCTTCGTGACTACGG
>NW_021264045.1:0-1102 GCF_002162155.2 Triticum dicoccoides
TAGCCCAGTGCTACAGCCCGGACCCACTTGCTGATGACCGACACGTTCGAAGCTGGGTCATGGATGCCTGTCCCTGTAAGTCTGTGCCACTTTGGGTTTACGACTAGTCATGTCAGCCCGGGCTCTTTATCATATGGATGCTAGCGACACTATCATATACGTGAGCCAAAAGGCGCAAACGGTCCCGGGAAAAGGTAAGACGACACCCGTGGGGATACCGTGCGTGAGGCCGCAAAGTGATATGAGGTGTTACCAGCTAGATCGATGTGACATCGAGTCGGGGTCCTGACAGCGTTGGTATCAGAGCTGGACTGCCTGTAGGTTCTCCAAGCCAAACTGGTCGATGTTGAGTCTAGAAATTCTTTAGTTATATGTAGGGGAATTGTTTGTGGGATGGAACGTAAGGCTCTTTTTACTCCTTATACCTTATGACTTTCTGATCTGAGTCAGTCCATTCTTCCACCGGGGGTTAAGGAAATAGGATCTGTTCTCTCTATCAGGATCACGAGTTACTAATCAGTAGTACCTTATAAGTTTGGTGGTTACAAGCCTAGTTCAGATCTACTACCACATTATGTTGCCAGAATGGTTTCAGAACTTTGATATGATGATGTTGAGTGTGTACGAAATCCTTTGTCAAATGTCTCAAAATCCTTTTTGAGCATTTACAACTGTTATGCTGCCGAAATTTTGCTAGAAATTCTAATGCCTTTGCATTATGATTGTGCTTTCAGATGGCCACTCGCGACCTCAATCAAGTGGTTCGCCTGACTCGATGCCTAGATGTACCCGGCCATACTGCTAAGTTGGTCAGGGTAATGACTGAGGCTGGATATCGCTGGTATCCTGAGTACACGGTCGAAGAGCAATTCCGAGACTTTAATCAAAGCCAGTATCTCTGCACTGTCAGGATATTTCCATCTTATCCTGGATCCACCGAGCCTCTTCACTGCTCCTATGGACTCGGGGTTACTATTGAGATGGCTGTGCAGGACGCCGCCTACTCTATGATGACCATTATGCGAGTCAGATCTGGGTTATTTCGGGACTCTGATTTCCGGTATATGCCAGGATCACTTCCGGGAGCACAAGGGTATCTCCA
>NW_021264046.1:0-957 GCF_002162155.2 Triticum dicoccoides
TGGCAGCTGCAAGGAAAGTTTCCATAAAGGACCTGAAGTCGTGCTTCTTGGTATTGGCCACCCGAAGGGCCGCCAGCTTCTCTTCTCGTGCATCCTTACAGTGGACTCGGGCAAGACACAGAGCAACATCTGCACCACACCGAGCCGAGGACTTCTTCCATTCCTGCACTCGACCAGGGATCGTGTTCAACCGGGCCATCAGCGATTCAAGGTCATTCTGAAGTGTCTCCTCAGGCCAAAGCGTCGAGTCGATGCGAGATGTGGCGGCCTTCAGCCTTGCGAGATAGTCCACGACAGCTGCAACACGGGACTCCAGTCGGAGAACATCCATGGCAACTTCATCGTTCACCGGAGAATTGACGGGGTCGAGGTTTGGCTCCAGCCGGCTAGTTTCTTCTTCAAAGTTTTGACAAAATTCTGCAAGGGTGATCACTAAGTCAAGGAGATGGTCGAATGGAAAAATCACAATTGGAAAAATCACAAGCATAGAGGTTTACCTTCAAGCATAAGAAACAGCTTCTTGGCAAGTCCACTCAGGAAGGCCTCCAGATCAGTTTTCTTCCCAGTCAATTTGGCGACTTGGTCGGTCAGGGCAGCTTTATCAGTTTTCAGTCGACTGACCTCCTTGTTGGCAATCCCAAGAGCAGCTTTCAGATTGGTATTGTCTTGTTCGAGCTTGGTGACTGAAGCTAACTTCTCGTCAGCAAGCTTGATCTTCTCAGCTAGCTCAAGGTCTTTCTTCTGTTGGGCCTCCCTTACCTTACCTGCAAGTTACAGCAAGATCAGATTTTGAAACAAGCAAGGGGAAAAGCAGTCGTCAGGGTCTCACCAAACATACCTTCGGTCTCCTCCTTTGCCTTTGTCAGCTTCTCCTGAACCAGCTTCAAGCTCAGCTCGACTTGAGTATGCTTGTGTTCCAGCTCTGAGTAGCGAGCCACAAGATCACAAGAGTTCTGC
>NW_021264047.1:0-841 GCF_002162155.2 Triticum dicoccoides
GCTGCCTCCGAGGCTGCCATGTACTCCGCTTCACACGTAGATCCCGCCACGACGCTCTGCTTGCAGCTGCACCAGCTTACTGCTCCACCATTCAACATATACACGTATCCGGTTTGTGACTTAGAGTCATCCAGATCTGAGTCGAAGCTAGCGTCGACGTAACCCTTTACGACGAGCTCTTCGTCTCCTCCATAAACGAGAAACATGTCCTTCGTCCTTTTCAGGTACTTCAGGATATTCTTGACCGCTGTCCAGTGTTCCTTGCCGGGATTACTTTGGTATCTTGCTACCAAACTTACGGCAAGGTTTACATCGGGTCTAGTACACAGCATGGCATACATAATAGATCCTATGGCTGAAGCATAGGGGATGACACTCATCTCTTCTTTATCTTTTGCCGTGGTCGGTGACTGAGCTGAGCTCAGTCTCACACCTTGTAACATAGGCAAGAACCCCTTCTTGGACTGATCCATTTTGAACCTCTTCAAAATCTTATCAAGGTATGTGCTTTGTGAAAGACCTATGAGGCGTCTCGATCTATCTCTATAGATCTTGATGCCTAATATATAAGCATCTTCTCCAAGGTCCTTCATTGAAAAACACTTATTCAAGTAGGCCTTAATGCTGTCCAGAAATTCTATATTATTTCCCATCAAGAGTATGTCATCTACATATAATATGAGAAATGCTACAGAGCTCCCACTCACTTTCTTGTAAACGCAGGCTTCTCCATAAGTCTGCATAAACCCAAACGCTTTGATCATCTCATCAAAGCGAATGTTCCAACTTCGAGATGCTTGCACCAGTCCATAAATGGATCGCTGGAGCTTGCATACTTTGT
>NW_021264048.1:0-1427 GCF_002162155.2 Triticum dicoccoides
AACGTGCCCTGCAAAAACAAGTTAGACGTCCTCTACTTTGTTGTTGCAAGTTTTACGTGGCTGCTACGGGCTTAAGCAAGAACCAATCTTACCTACGCATCAAAACCACAACGATAGTTTGTCAAGTTGGTGTTGTTTTAACCTTCGCAAGGACCGGGCGTAGCCACACTCGGTTCAACTAAAGTTGGAGAAACTGTCACCCGCTAGCCACCTTTGTGCAAAGCACGTCGGGAGAACCGGTCTCGCGTAAGCGTACGCGTAATGTCGGTCCGGGCTGCTTCATCCAACAATACCACCGAACCAAAGTATGACATGCTGGTAAGCAGTATGACTTATATCGCCCACAACTCACTTGTGTTCTACTCGTGCATATAACATCAACACATAAAACCTAGGCTCGGATGCCACTGTTGGGTAACGTAGTAATTTCAAAATTTTCCTACGCACACGCAAGATCATGGTGATGCATAGCAACGAGAGGGGAGAGTATGATCTACGTACCCTTGTAGATCGCAACGGAAGCGTTGACACAACGTAGAGGAAGTAGTCGTATGTCTTCTTCCCGATCTGACCGATCCAAGCACCGTTACTCCGGCACCTCCGAGTTCTTAGCACACGTACAGCTCGATGACGCTCCCCGGGCTCCGATCCAGCAAAGCTTCGGGGATGAGTTCCGTCAGCACAATGGCGTGGTGACGATGATGATGTTCTACCGATGCAGGGCTTCGCCTAAGCACTACAACGATATGACCGAGGTGGAATATGGTGGCAGGGGGCACCGCACACGGCTAAGGAACGATCACAAGGATCAACTTGTGTGTATCTGGGGTGCCCCTTGCCTCAGTATATAAAGGAGCCAGGGAGAGGGGGCGGCCGGCCAAGGTGGGCGCGCCAAGGGGGAGTCCTGAAGGAAATATGGCCTAGAGGCAATAATAAAGTTATTATTTATTTCCTTATAATCATGATAAATGTTTATTATTCATGCTAGAATTGTATTAACCGGAAACATAATACATGTGTGAATACATAGACAAACAGAGTGTCACTAGTATGCCTCTACTTGACTAGCTCGTTAATCAAAGATGGTTATGTTTCCTAACCATGGACAAAGAGTTGTTATTTGATTAACGAGGTCACATCATTAGTTGAATGATCTGATTGACATGACCCATTCCATTAGCTGAGCACCCGATCGTTTAGTATGTTGCTATAGCTTTCTTCATGACTTATACATGTTCCTATGACTATGAGATTATGCAACTCCCGTTTACCGGAGGAACACTTTGGGTGCTACCAAACGTCACAATGTAACTGGGTGATTATAAAGGAGCATTACAGGTGTCTCCAAAGGTAGATGTTGGGTTGGCGTATTTCGAGATTAGGATTTGTCACTCCGATTGTCGGAGAGGTATCTCTGGGCCCTCTCG
>NW_021264049.1:0-1427 GCF_002162155.2 Triticum dicoccoides
AACGTGCCCTGCAAAAACAAGTTAGACGTCCTCTACTTTGTTGTTGCAAGTTTTACGTGGCTGCTACGGGCTTAAGCAAGAACCAATCTTACCTACGCATCAAAACCACAACGATAGTTTGTCAAGTTGGTGTTGTTTTAACCTTCGCAAGGACCGGGCGTAGCCACACTCGGTTCAACTAAAGTTGGAGAAACTGTCACCCGCTAGCCACCTTTGTGCAAAGCACGTCGGGAGAACCGGTCTCGCGTAAGCGTACGCGTAATGTCGGTCCGGGCTGCTTCATCCAACAATACCACCGAACCAAAGTATGACATGCTGGTAAGCAGTATGACTTATATCGCCCACAACTCACTTGTGTTCTACTCGTGCATATAACATCAACACATAAAACCTAGGCTCGGATGCCACTGTTGGGTAACGTAGTAATTTCAAAATTTTCCTACGCACACGCAAGATCATGGTGATGCATAGCAACGAGAGGGGAGAGTATGATCTACGTACCCTTGTAGATCGCAACGGAAGCGTTGACACAACGTAGAGGAAGTAGTCGTATGTCTTCTTCCCGATCTGACCGATCCAAGCACCGTTACTCCGGCACCTCCGAGTTCTTAGCACACGTACAGCTCGATGACGCTCCCCGGGCTCCGATCCAGCAAAGCTTCGGGGATGAGTTCCGTCAGCACAATGGCGTGGTGACGATGATGATGTTCTACCGACGCAGGGCTTCGCCTAAGCACTACAACGATATGACCGAGGTGGAATATGGTGGCAGGGGGCACCGCACACGGCTAAGGAACGATCACAAGGATCAACTTGTGTGTATCTGGGGTGCCCCTTGCCTCAGTATATAAAGGAGCCAGGGAGAGGGGGCGGCCGGCCAAGGTGGGCGCGCCAAGGGGGAGTCCTGAAGGAAATATGGCCTAGAGGCAATTATAAAGTTATTATTTATTTCCTTATAATCATGATAAATGTTTATTATTCATGCTAGAATTGTATTAACCGGAAACATAATACATGTGTGAATACATAGACAAACAGAGTGTCACTAGTATGCCTCTACTTGACTAGCTCGTTAATCAAAGATGGTTATGTTTCCTAACCATGGACAAAGAGTTGTTATTTGATTAACGAGGTCACATCATTAGTTGAATGATCTGATTGACATGACCCATTCCATTAGCTGAGCACCCGATCGTTTAGTATGTTGCTATAGCTTTCTTCATGACTTATACATGTTCCTATGACTATGAGATTATGCAACTCCCGTTTACCGGAGGAACACTTTGGGTGCTACCAAACGTCACAATGTAACTGGGTGATTATAAAGGAGCATTACAGGTGTCTCCAAAGGTAGATGTTGGGTTGGCGTATTTCGAGATTAGGATTTGTCACTCCGATTGTCGGAGAGGTATCTCTGGGCCCTCTCG
>NW_021264050.1:0-2667 GCF_002162155.2 Triticum dicoccoides
TATACTAATGGCGTGGCACTAATGGCGCACCACTAATGCGCCATTAATGGCCAAATTAGGTGCGCCATTAGTAGGCCTTTTCCTAGTAGTGTTGATCTCTGGGATCACTGTACACGTGCATTCGGTGATCTCGACTTATGAGTCGGGGTCCCCACAGAGCTGGTATCAGAGCCATCCTGACTGTAGGAAGCCTTAGTTAGCATGGTCGTTAGTTAGGGTAAAACTATTTCCAAAACTACTACTAGTTTTCAAAACTATCTGTACTTCTCTTCCCTTCTCAGTTTTTTTCGAAAACTAAGGTATACTTTCCTTACTGATCTCTTCCCCTTCAAAACCTTTGGTTGCTAGAACCCTTATGTCCATGACCACTGGATTCCTTGTAATCCTCGTGGATAATTTAGAAGGAAGATGCCTTGCCCACATTCACCCACATCTCCTGAACACAAGATTGGCGACATCACAACAAGATAATACCAACAGAAGATACATCCTCGAGGAATGAGGACCTGAAGACCCAGGAGATGGTGACACCCTTGACACTGCCCCAAGATGAAGCAACCCTAGCCTACAATGATCAGGGCATAGGATATGCAAGATCATGACATACATCGCTAATAGAGTAACCCTGTCACTACCGTTGCTGTATCGGCAACCAACGGTGGATGAGAACCTAGCCATTTGGTCCGCCTCACTATAGTGAGCAGGAAAACGGTTCTCTTCATCCCCCGCTCTTGGTGTCAATGTTGTCATCAACGTAAGTGACATGATGGACCTCTATTACGCCATGATAATGTCATTGCATAAAGGATTACCTACCTGGTACCATCGACGGCTTAGAAGACGAAAAGGGATCGTCGTGATTAAGAAGACAATAGAAGACCAAGTCAATGCCAGTTACGAGGAGCCACCTTCACCCCATCACTTCAATAGGCGAGAAGTTGTTGAAGAATCTTCAGGCTCAACCCGGATTGTTTCATCGAACAACTACAAGAGACGTAGCAACACCTGAGGAAAACTCAGAAGACTGCATGAGGCACAAGGCACGACTACTGAGTCCGAGAACCCCTAGGGTAGGATGAGTCGTGTACCCCCTATGCGCAGTCGAGTCCGTATGGTAGTTCGAATAGAACCATGTTTAGTGTTGCTTGTTTTTATTTGTTTATGTTTGATATAGGTCGCACTTTTCCCTAAGCAACAAGTATGCGACTATATCACCTTCCTTACCTTGCTTTTTATGTTTGGCCCTTTTTGCACCTGTTTGTTTGCACTTGCACTATAGAACCCCCTTTAGGCATTCCCCCATCTATGCTACTTTTCCCTCTCATCTCTCTCTCTCCCCAACTGAAGACCGGCAAGATAAGCTACACCAAGGATTTTGCCTCAGCAACCAACTAGCAATGAAGACTTCTGCTACGATCTCCACGACCAAGTGCAACCCCGTAGAATTATGTTTAACCCTCCAAACAGACACCCATCCCTAGACCCTTCGAAACTTCACAATATACCGCAGAACGAATCCTTAACCATGAGGATAACCCGTAGAATTGCAAGAGAACCCGTTAAGCCTCCGTAACCTTGCTTATCACTCGGTTCGTTATGGAACTAGTGGACATAGTGAACGAGCACATTATCATCCTAAGATAGCACCAAAACTGACGATGCCATAGGGAAGACCAATTTGAGGATGTAGGAACAGAGGACAATGACTTGATGAGTTTATATCAGTGACCTTGAGGAATTATCTGAGACTTTGGTGGATTATGAGGCTTTCATGTTGGTAGATGAACTTGGTGGGATCATGATTATAGAGTAGCATAGCTTTCATTACCCCTGAGTAAATTGATTTAATAGGACAATTGTGATCGCAAGCTAAAATTCTTGGAAGTATAAGGATTTGACTTAGCCGGGGGATATTGATAGGAGACAGTTTATATTACGAAAATGACTTTGGGGAAGCATGTAGGAATTCTCGTTGGACATGAGATTTGGATTTAACTAGGTGATCCTAGTTGAGTATAGATGATGATGTATGTGTACATGGTTCAGAGTAAATTGGATTTAGACTGATGATCTCGATCATGATACCATGTTTCTCGGTGGATGATAAAACTAGGAGATTGGATTAATTGCCGGAGTTGATTTAGGGATCTATATAAGCCCGACCTTGGAGTTTACTTGACAATGATAAATGGAAATTGGTGGACTGACTATAGTAAAGATAACCCTTTCCAACTATTTGAGGACTATAGGACATTAGAGGATCTTGTGGAACACCATCAACATTGGATTCGTAGAATTAAATGGATTATGTAGTGATTGATGGAAGTTAATGGGCTGTTGGAGTTGATTCATAGGAAGGAAACAAGATCTTGGAGTGGCATACGACGTGTTTCCTTAGGATAGAGATGCACTAGCATGGACCTCGGAGGAATAGGATGAGCACTTGGATTGTCCTATTTTAATCCAGCTTGGAAGCTTGTATGTTCTACCCATGGATTTTTAGGGGTAGACATACATATGGGTTTGAGGATTGTAGACATATATGATTTTGTTAGACCTCCTCTCGAGAGTCATGAGGATATGAATCACATGAGTGATGATTGGAGTTGACCTATACGAAATGATACTATCAGTGATATGATGTGATTTGTTTAAAGGACTAGATAG
>NW_021264050.1:2677-3743 GCF_002162155.2 Triticum dicoccoides
CGCCGCCCGCTCGCCTCTGCCGCCTGCCGGCCGCCTTCTCTGATGCGCCGCCCGCACGCCGTCCTCGCCCCAGCGCCGCCCCCGCAGGTGCTCCGCCATCGCCCATCACCAGATCCGGCCGCGGGAGCCCGAGCCCGGCCGGATCCGCCGCCCCCGCCGGTGACAACCTCGCCGGAGACCGCGTCGCCGCCGCCCGGGTCCCCCTCTGCATCGACCCGGCCCGATCCGCCCCGTCCCGGGGGTCTTCCTCTGCCCCGGCCATCCTCGGGATGCGTGCCCCGTAACCCTAGATTCGTTTTCGGAGGGTATAATTTTCTTCTAAGTCCCAGATTTTGCACTTTAACATGCCATGTTCATCATGCTATATCTCTGCATCTATAGCTCCGTTTCGTGCGTGTAATATGTCAAATTGTTCGTCTCGACGAGTAGATCATTTCATTCTCACTGCATCATTTTTATTTGAGCTCATATTGATGCACTAAATGCTGTTGGAAGAGTGCTAAGTGATGTTAATCTGCTGAAACTGTTATAACTTGCTCATTTATTATTTTTGCCATGATTGATGTGTGCATCCTATGAGGTTGATGTCTACATGTGTTTTGATCTATGCCATGCCATCTTTTCAGAGGTGCTTACCATGTATTTTTGTGATCAACGTGGTGACTAGCACAAGCATGCAAACTAGGCATCGTGATGTTACTGATTTTAGTCCCTATCTGCTGTTATTTTCATGCCATGTAAACTTGTTGCTACAGAGAGATCCATGCATATTTTGAGATACTTCAGTAAGGGTGTTTTGAACATGTTGTTATTGTCTATCCATTCATGCCCTTGTTTGCAATTATGGAGTAGTCTAGCATGTCATTTGAGTGTTCTACTTTTGCTTCAAAATGTTTCCTGGCAGATTGTTTACTTGTTATTCAATTTGACCAAGCTTGCTATAGTTGATCCTTGCATGCTATGGACTTGTTCTTGCCTTGGTTGGTTACATAAACATGTCTTCTTGATGGTGCTATGCTTATCTTGTCATGCAATGCCTTGTGGTGAGTGAATCGAGCTTGTTAAG
>NW_021264051.1:0-1189 GCF_002162155.2 Triticum dicoccoides
TTCCCGTCATTGCCGAGACCAAGAAAACCCCGCTGGAAGCGCTTGTGACACTTCGAGGCCCAGTGCCCATCGCGACCACAAAGCTGGCACACACGTGGACCGCCAGCCCCTGGTAGCGTCGCAGTAGGAGGAGGGGCCGAGGCGGGTGGTGGTGACTGCCCCGAAGGAGCCCTGGATGAAGCAGAGGAGCGACCACCCTTGGTGGCGGCGTTTGCCGAGAGGGCGCCGTTGCCCCTGGATCGGCGCGTCTCGACTCGTTGCTCAGTAAGCAGGAGGCGTGAAAAGACCTCGTGTGCTGGCATGGGCGTGGAGTTGCCCCTCTCATTGATGATCTCGACTAGGGCGTCATACTCCTCATCAAGACCATTGACAATAAACGAGTTGAACTCGGAGTCGGTGAGGGGCTGTCCAATGGAGGCCAGCGTGTCGGCGAGACTCTTGACTTTGTTGTAGAACTCAGTAACGGTGGAGTCAAGCTTCTGACACTCCCCAAGTTGGCGACGGAGCCCAGATACACGAGCCTGCGACTGTGCCGCAAACGAGCGCTTAAGAATAGTCCATGCCTCGTGGGACGTCTTGGCGAAGACAACAAGCCCAGCAACGGCCGGAGAGAGCGACCCCTGGATGGAGGAGAGGTTCGCCTGATCCTGCCCTGTCCAGACACGGTGAGCCGGATTATAGACCGGACCGTGCACACTGTCAACCAGCGCAGGAGGGCAAGGGAGAGAGCCGTTGACATAGCCAAGCAGATAGTGACTCCCAAGAAGCGGAAGAACCTGCGCGCGCCAGAAGATGTAATTGTCCGACGACAACTTGATGGTGATGAGATGGCCGAAGTGAAACGGCGGCGGCGGCTGCGATCCCATCGAGGAGACTGGCTGAGGTGAGACCACCGTGGAGACAGTCAGAGGGGCAGCCGGCGCGGTGACAGAGGGCGCGATGGCCGCGGTTGACGCCGCGAAGCCTGCCAGCGCGACGTCCTCCGCCACCAGCGGCGCAGTGGCCGAGGGCGCGACAGCCGCGGTTGACGGGGCGGCGGCGGTGTGGGCCACAAGCGCCTGCCCGGGCGAAGTAGCAGCCGGCGGGAGCGCGAAGAGGGAGCCGACGCTCCGTGTCCCGATCGGCGCCTGAAGGGAGGCGGCATCCAGCGGCCTCGAGAGAAGTGCCGCGAGGGAGGCCGGCAGAAAAC
>NW_021264052.1:0-1326 GCF_002162155.2 Triticum dicoccoides
GGCTCCACTACTGATCAACTAGAACGAAACAACACAAAGGGCAAGATCTTCATCGAGCTCCTCCTGAGCTTGGTTGCGTCATCTGCACGGACTCAACGGCACCTGCAAGCTGGTTTGGAAGTATCTGTGAGCCACAGGGACTCAGCAATCTCGCACCCGCGAGATCAAGACTATTTAAGCTTATCGGAAGGATGGAGTAATGAGGTGGAGCTGCAGCAAGCGACTAGCATATATGGTGGCTAACATACGCAAATGAGAGCGAGAAGAGAAGGCAAAGCACGGTCGATAAAGGTATGATCAAGAAGTGATCCTGGACTACCTACGTCAAGCATAACTCCAACAACCGTGTTCACTTCCCGGACTCCGCCGGAAAGAGACCATCACGGTTACACACACGGTTGATGTATTTTAATTAAGGTCGACTTCGGGTTTTCTACAACCGGACGTTAACAAATTCCCATCTGCCCATAACCGCGGGCACGGCTTTCGAAAGTTCAAATCCCTGCAGGGTGTCCCAACTTAGCCCATCACAAGCTCTCACGGTCAACGAAGGAATAGACCTCCACCCGAGACATTCCGATCAGACTCGGTATCCCGGTACAACAAGGCATTTCGACAGGGTAAAACTAAACCAGCAACACCGCCCGAATGTGCCGACAAATCCTGATAGGAGCTGTACATATCTCTTTCTCAGGGCACACTCAGATGAGCGCTCCGTACAACTAAAACCAAACCTCGAGTTGCCCCGAGGGGGCGCTGCACAGGACTCTAGTTCGGACCAACACTTAGACAAGCACTGGCCCGGGGGGTTAAGATAAAGATGACCCTCGGGATGCGCAACTCCCAAGGGAAAAAAGGCTAGGTGGCAAATGGTAAAACCAATGTTGGGCATTGCTGGAGAAGCTTTACTTAAGGCGAACTGTCAAGGGGTTCCCATAATAGCCCAACCGCGTAAGGGACGCAAAATCCGGGAACATAACACCGATATGACGGAAACTAGGGCGGCAAGAGTGGAACAAAACACCAGGCATAAGGCCGAGCCTTCCACCCTTTACCAAGTATATAGATGCATTAATTAAGTAAGATATATTGTGATATCCCAACAAGCAAATAAATGTTCCAACAAGGAACGGCATCTCCATGTTCCAACAAGGAACAAACTTCAATCTTCACCTGCAACTAACAACGCTATAAGAGGGGCTGAGCAAAGCGGTAACATAGCCAATCAACGGTTTGCTAGGACATTGGTGGGTTAGAGGCTGAACATGGCAATTTGGGAGGCTGACAAGCAAAAGGTAGGCATCGTAGCATTGGCATAGCAAGAGC
>NW_021264053.1:0-1856 GCF_002162155.2 Triticum dicoccoides
TGTGTCCTTCTTCGTTCCTGTGTCTGTCCCTTCGGGGAAATGTCACGCATTGAGTACCGGAGTCCTGTTAGCCCGCTACAGCCCGGTTTACCGGAGTCCTGCTAGCCCAGTGCTACAGCCCGGACCCACTTGCTGATGACCGACACGTTCGAAGCTGGGTCATGGATGCCTGTCCCTGTAAGTCTGTGCCACTTTGGGTTTACGACTAGTCATGTCAGCCCGGGCTCTTTATCATATGGATGCTAGCGACACTATCATATACGTGAGCCAAAAGGCGCAAACGGTCCCGGGAAAAGGTAAGACGACACCCGTGGGGATACCGTGCGTGAGGCCGCAAAGTGATATGAAGTGTTACCAGCTAGGTCGATGTGACATCGAGTCGGGGTCCTGACAGCGTTGGCATCAGAGCCGGACTGCCTGTAGGTTCTCCAAGCCAAACTGGTCGATGTTGAGTCTAGAAATTATTTAGTTATATGTAGGGGAATTGTTTGTGGGATGGAACGTAAGGCTCTTTTTACTTCTTATATCTTATGACATTCTGATCTGAGTCAGTCCATTCTTCCACCGGGGGTTAAGGAATTAGGATCTGTTCTCTCTATCAGGTTCACGTGTTACTAATCAGTAGTACCTTATAAGTTGATGAGTTCAAGCCTAGTTCAGTTTTACTACCACATCATGTTGCCAGAACGGTTTCAGAACTTTGATATGATGATGTTGAGTGTGTACGAAATCCTTTGTCAAATGTCTCAAAATCCTTTTTGAGCATTTACAGCTGTTATGCTGCCGAAATTTTGCTAGAAATTCTAATGCCTTTGCATTATGATTATGCTTTCAGATGGCCACTCGCGACCTCAATCAAGTGGTTCGCCTGACTCGATGCCTAGATGTACCCGGCCATACTGCTAAGTTGGTCAGGGTAATGACTGAGGCTGGATATCGTTGGTATCCCGAGTACACGGTCGAAGAGCAATTCCGAGATTTCAATCAAAGCCAGTATCTCTGCACTGTCAGGATATTTCCATCTTATCCTAGATCCACCGAGCCTCTTCACTGCTCCTATGGACTCGGGGTTACTATTGAGATGGCTGTGCAGGACGCCGCCTACTCTATGATGACCATTATGCGAGTCAGATCTGGGTTATTTCGGGACTCTGATTTCCGGTATATGCCAGGATCACTTCCGGGAGCACAAGGATATCTCCAAGCTATTTATGCTGACTCCACTCAGGAGGATTCACGAACTCGCACCACTGCTGAGATGCTCGAGGATAAGGACCGTGAAAATCGGGCCTTAAGGTTAGAGCTTTTCAATACCCGTGCTGACCACTAGGCCACTTTGACTCGGTTCGCACCGGCGGTGCAAGCCGGATTCTCAGATATGCGCGATCTCTATCCTGTGAGATCTGCTCTGCCAGACGTGATGGTTTGGCGTGATGTAGGAGGCATCACCCCACCTCGCGGTCCCCGCAGGCCACCGTTTGTTGGTCCACGACCTCATCCTAGCCCCTATGGTCCACAAGCTCCGCGAGACCGTCTGTTTCCGGATGATCATGTTGAACTTCCAGGCTATGGAGGTGACTTCTACGAGGACTACTACGGATCGGTCTGAGTTAGTGGTAGTATCCCTAGTTCACACTAGCTGTGTCGTCTTTCGTCCCGCGTGACTTGTGGGATATGACCTAGTTTGTACTCTTTCCGGAGATGTAGAAAAATAATGTATAGGAGCTTGGAATGCCTCCGATGAGATGTAATCCTTTTCTCACCGTAATAGTACTTTGTTTGGTCTTGTACTAAACCTTGTATGGTGTGTATGACGATGGAATAAAGAAGCAGTTTCTGTATCTACCATGTCATAC
>NW_021264054.1:0-4839 GCF_002162155.2 Triticum dicoccoides
GTATGACATGGTAGATACAGAAACTGCTTCTTTATTCCATCGTCATACACACCATACAAGGTTTAGTACAAGACCAAACAAAGTACTATTACGGTGAGAAAAGGATTACATCTCATCGGAGGCATTCCAAGCTCCTATACATTATTTTTCTACATCTCCGGAAAGAGTACAAACTAGGTCATATCCCACAAGTCACGCGGGACGAAAGACGACACAGCTAGTGTGAACTAGGGATACTACCACTAACTCAGACCGATCCGTAGTAGTCCTCGTAGAAGTCACCTCCATAGCCTGGAAGTTCAACATGATCATCCGGAAACAGACGGTCTCGCGGAGCTTGTGGACCATAGGGGCTAGGATGAGGTCGTGGACCAACAAACGGTGGCCTGCGGGGACCGCGAGGTGGGGTGATGCCTCCTACATCACGCCAAACCATCACGTCTGGCAGAGCAGATCTCACAAGATAGAGATCGCGCATATCTGAGAATCCGGCTTGCACCGCCGGTGCGAACCGAGTCAAAGTGGCCCAGTGGTCAGCACGGGTATTGAAAAGCTCTAACCTTAAGGCCCGATTTTCACGGTCCTTATCCTCGAGCATCTCAGCAGTGGTGCGAGTTCGTGAATCCTCCTGAGTGGAGTCAGCATAAATAGCTTGGAGATATCCTTGTGCTCCCGGAAGTGATCCTGGCATATACCGGAAATCAGAGTCCCGAAATAACCCAGATCTGACTCGCATAATGGTCATCATAGAGTAGGCGGCGTCCTGCACAGCCATCTCAATAGTAACCCCGAGTCCATAGGAGCAGTGAAGAGGCTCGGTGGATCCAGGATAAGATGGAAATATCCTGACAGTGCAGAGATACTGGCTTTGATTGAAATCTCGGAATTGCTCTTCGACCGTGTACTCGGGATACCAACGATATCCAGCCTCAGTCATTACCCTGACCAACTTAGCAGTATGGCCGGGTACATCTAGGCATCGAGTCAGGCGAACCACTTGATTGAGGTCGCGAGTGGCCATCTGAAAGCATAATCATAATGCAAAGGCATTAGAATTTCTAGCAAAATTTCGGCAGCATAACAGCTGTAAATGCTCACAAAGGCTTTTGAGACATTTGACAAAGGATTTCGTACACACTCAACATCATCATATCAAAGTTCTGAAACCGTTCTGGCAACATGATGTGGTAGTAAAACTGAACTAGGCTTGAACTCATCAACTTATAAGGTACTACTGATTAGTAACACGTGAACCTGATAGAGAGAACAGATCCTAATTCCTTAACCCCCGGTGGAAGAATGGACTGACTCAGATCAGAATGTCATAAGATATAAGAAGTAAAAAGAGCCTTACGTTCCATCCCACAAACAATTCCCCTACATATAACTAAAGAATTTCTAGACTCAACATCGACCAGTTTGGCTTGGAGAACCTACAGGCAGTCCGGCTCTGATGCCAACGCTGTCAGGACCCCGACTCGATGTCACATCGACCTAGCTGGTAACACTTCATATCACTTTGCGGCCTCACGCACGGTATCCCCACGGGTGTCGTCTTACCTTTTCCCGGGACCGTTTGCGCCTTTTGGCTCACGTATATGATAGTGTCGCTAGCATCCATATGATAAAGAGCCCGGGCTGACATGACTAGTCGTAAACCCAAAGTGGCACAGACTTACAGGGACAGGCATCCATGACCCAGCTTCGAACGTGTCGGTCATCAGCAAGTGGGTCCGGGCTGTAGCACTGGGCTAGCAGGACTCCGGTAAACCGGGCTGTAGCGGGCTAACAGGACTCCGGTACTCAATGCGTGACATTTCCCCGAAGGGACAGACACAGGAACGAAGAAGGACACATGCCGGCCAGCCTAAGTGTTCCAGAGCAGTAGCAAGCTACCATGGCTCAGCGGTAACACTAGGAGACATTTCCCGGTAAGAGAGGCTACTAAAGGTAAACAACTAGATAGTCAGATCCCACACATACCAAGCATTTCAATCATACACACAATATGCTCGATATGTGCAAATACAACGAAGCATCACAACATGACTCTACGACACAAGTACTTTATTTAAGGCTCAGGGAGCCATACATATCATACACACAGGTACGGGTCTCACGACCCAACATACAAGTCATACAGTCATACAAGCCAACAGCGGAAGTACTTTGTCTGGGTACAGACAACTAGTAAAATAAAAGAGGCTTGGAAAGCCTAGCTATACTACGTGGTCCATCACAAGCTCAGGGTCACCACCTGGGTCTTTAGCCTACTCGTTGATGTCAACGTCTACATAGAACCCATCAGAAGGGGTTGCAGCGTCTTCTGTAAAAATGTAGATTATAGCAACATGAGTACAAAAGTACTCAGCAAGACTTACATCAGATCCTACATACATGCATAGTATCAAGAAGGGTTGGTGGAGTTATTGCAGCAAGCTAGCTTTGACTCTTGGCTAGACTATCCTACGATACTCCAACTTGAAATAGTTTTGCGCACACGAGTCCACTACTCACCACTTCAATACACTACCGAGGATCCACCTCCGTCTTCCTACGGAAGAGCCATCCTCGGCACTCACACTTATCTTGAGGCTTTTAATAGTTTCCATTTACTTGTCTATGAACTGTATAGGCAACCAAGTAGTCCTTTACCGCGGACGCGGCTATTCGAATAGATCATGTTAACCCTGCAGGGGGTACTTCTTCATACACGCTCTCACCACTTACCGTCGTTTACACGACATGTACTCGGCAACCTTCAAGCGGAAGCCCAACGTGGGTGTCGGCCACGACCTACCTAATCACCTAAGCCTCCGGTCCAGGTTTATCGCCTATTCAGGTTCCATCCGCAGGGAGTCCGGCCGAGGTTTGCCATACGGCCCCGAACGATGTGAACAGGGTTCCCGAGATACCTAACGGGTATTCGGTACACCCGGCCACGTACCTACCGCATCACAGCCCACCCCTACGGTCAACGCTGTCCACGGCCTCCAGTAGGCTACAAACACCAGAAACTACTTGCAACTCCTGGACGGAGAACTAGGGTGAATAAGAAGTCGAGAGGGTCCATTGGTTTCGGGCCCAATGCATGGTAGTAGCTGATTCTTAAATCACACATACAGATCTCAGTGCTTAAGGTCGGCTTCAATGAAACAACCCACCATGTACTCCTACATGGCCTCTCATCGATACCTTTACCAAATCGTGTTCACCACACCACTCTCATTACCGACATAATCATTTCACTCTAGCCCATCACCCAGATGAACCAGACCTGACACGACTCTAAGCATAGCAGGCATAGCAAGGTAGGAACAACACATACATATGGCTCAATCAACTCCTACACATGCTAGTGGGTTTCATCTAGTTACTGTGGCAATGACAGGTCATGCAGAGGAAATGGGTTCAACTACCGTAGCACACAGCAGTTTGAATCACGTTGTCTTAATGCAGTAAAAGAGAGCAGGAGCGAGAACATGGGATTGTATCGATATGATCAAATGGTTGGTTGCTTGCCTGATGGTTCGTTGCATGGATACGGTTCTTCGTTAGGGTAATCACGGTACTCCTCGGGGACAGAACCTGTCGCAAAGGGCATCGATACACAAGCATCACCAAACAATGTGCAACAATATGATGCATGCATGAAACATGGAGAGTGTGTTGGGCTAATGCAACTAAAACCAGATGTGTTTGAACAAATTTGAATCAAGGATTCAAATTTCAAATTCAAATATGGCCTTTTAAAGTGCTTTTCCTTGTTCTGATTAAAACATCAATTTAACTTGTTTGATCATGCATGAAAATAGTACAGATGGATAGATTGGATTTTTCTGATCATTTTTCATATATAATTTGTCCAATTTGGAGTTACAGAATAAAAGTTATGAATTTTTGAAGTTTAATTAATATTCTGGAATTTCCTGATTTAATTTAAATCTAGAAAATCAATTACTGCGTCAGCCTGACGTCAGTGTGACGTCAGCAGGTCAACGGAACTGGTCCAGGTCAAACCTGACAGTGGGTCCTGCATGTCAGGGTGATTAATTTAATTAAAACTTAATTAAAACTAATCCTGTTTAATTAGCAGGGCTGGGCCCCACCTGTCATTGACTCAGGGAAGTCAACCAGGGCCCACCCGTGGTCAAAGTCAGTGTCGGCTGCCGGGGTTTAGTCGCCGGCGAGCCCGACGCGGCGGCGGAAGTGATTTTGGTCGTTTCGGCCACCAAATGGACCGCGGAGGCCACCGGAGTGGAGCTGAGGACAAACCGCAGCTCTTGGCGGAGTCCGTTGGGGTCGGGGTGGCCGGAGTTGGCGCCGGCGACGACCTTGGCGGCCACCGGGGTTCGGCCGAAGACGAACTAGACGCTAGAGGGCTCGGTGAGGCTCGTGGAGTAGCTAGCTAGGTGCTGCGGGACTTGGTGAGTAAGATGGGCACCATCTTGTGGCCGGAGGATGACCGGGAGCACGTCGGCGACGAGCTCCACGGCGGTGGGTGCGGTTGAGCTCCGGGAGGTTGCTACACGGCTCGGGAGCAAGAACGGAAGGGAGGGGAAGATGGCTAAGCTCACAGTGAGTGCGACGGAGTCCTTGGTGCGGCCGGAGATGGACCGGAGCGATGACGGCGTTGAAGGGGATCTCCGGCGACGGTGAGCTCGGGCGAGGTCGGTGCGGTGGTCTCGGGCATTGCGAGCGCTCGGGGCTCGGCTGCTCGATGAAGTGGACAGCGGCGGAGCTCCTGGACACGGTGAGACGGCGTGGAGACGACGGGGAGCACGGCTACGACGGTGGTGCGGCGACGGTGGCGTCGGCCATGGCTGGGGCGTGCGAGGG
>NW_021264054.1:5817-6495 GCF_002162155.2 Triticum dicoccoides
AAAATGTGCACCACTTTTGGCAGAGGTTCTGAACCAAGGCAAAAATGATGGGCATTTTAGAAGGGCATTTCAGGTTCATTGAAAATTATTTTAGTAAACCCTAGTTGGTTTCAGAGGGGACTGGGGGTTCTGTCATCCCCATTTCAAGTTTCTGATGAATGAGTAAACATGATGCAACACTCTAATGCATGACTAGCTAGGGTGTGACATCCGTCCTCGTCTCCGTCCGGAGCCTAATCCGTTGTTTGCCTTGCGATTGAGCGGGCGTTTTGCCTCGGAATGCTATGGCCATTAGTGTAGTGAGTACTTTGTTTGTCAATTTTTAAGGTATGATAGTTGCGAATGAACCCTAGATTTAGGTAGTTGCATTTCAAAGTGTAGGATAATGTCAGCCATGGCATTTTCAGCAACTGTCATCACTGATGGCAACTAATTTCCTGATCAACTGTGTCAACTGCCAGTAATATGCTTACCATGTGGCAACTAATTTTGCGAACACACCATGCTGTTGCCATGCTACTATCATCACTGATGGCGACTAATTTCGTGATCAAGTGTGTGAGTTGCCACGAATATGCTTTACATGTGGCAACTAAGTTTTGTGAGCACACTGTGCCTGTTGCCATGACACTATCATCACTGATGGCGACTAATTTCCTCAATAATCGTGTCAGTTTT
>NW_021264054.1:6658-7262 GCF_002162155.2 Triticum dicoccoides
CCACGATTACGCTTTCCATGTGGCAACTAAGTTTTGTGAGCACACTATGCCTGTTGCCATGCCATATCCAGGAATCAGTTTGTGTTTACCATGCTGGCTTGCGATACGTGAATGCTTTCTTGACTGCATTACATGGCAACTCATTTTTATGTGAGGGCAAGGTGTGAGTTGCCACATTACTTGTTGTGTAGTGGAAGTTGTGTGCCTTTTTTTCAAATGCCTTTTGTTTGACACGGCAACCTTGATCATTGTACAGTTGCTGATTCTGAATACATGGCAACTCATTTTTATGTGATGCCAGGGTGTGAGTGGCCTTATTACATGCTGAGCAGTGGAAGTTGTGTGCCATTTTTTTGGAATGCCTTGTGTTTAACATGGCAACTTGAACATATAAGTTGTGTTCTGTACATTTTTTATAAAGCCAATGTGTTAGTTGCCACATCTCATGTTGGGCAATCCTAGGGTAGGGGGCTGGGGGTGGGGGAGTGGGTGTTCAAATGTTGTGCCTCATTTGCCACTTTAGTTGTAGCCAACATGGCAATTAGACTGTGCTAGCTGGCAAGTGGTCACTTGAGAAACACGTACATGTCCAGTTGCCATGTTT
>NW_021264054.1:7272-12981 GCF_002162155.2 Triticum dicoccoides
AGATGTTTAAACTTTGGGCAGCCATGGAGTTTTTATTTTTGTTCATCGATGATATCCAGTGAATATTTTTTACTGTATGAATTTCTGTCTGTATCCGTCGGTTGTGTTTTCATTTCAGCATAATGTGTGTTTTGTTCTTGTTGCAGCATAATGGCTCGTGGCGCCCATCAAGACCATGATGATGACTTCATGGATGCACCACAATAGAATCGCCCTAATGGTTGGGCAAAAGATGGTTAAGAGGTAACTTTTCCACCCCCATTTGTTTTTTCAATGTCACATTGTGTTTTCAGTCTTCGGTTAGAGCCAAAATTTTCACGACATTGAACATGGCAACAAATGCTCATTTTGCTGTTATGCAGAAGAAGAAACATCATCGCAATAGGGCTTCGCAAGAACGCCTGACCATTTTGAATGAAGGATTTACTGATGAGTAGAAGGGAGCTGTCGGTTCCATGGGAATGCAAGGTCTGATGGATGTTCGCTGCAAGAACTTAGTGAACCCTGTATGCGACTGGCTCGGTGAGATTTATGATCCTGCTTCCAGAGAATTTGTGATTCCGGGACGGGGAAGACTGCCTTTGGATGAGGATTCGGTGTTTTGCACTTTGGGTGTGCCCCATGGAGAAATCAAAGTCCCATATGAGGTGAACAATAAGATTGAGGAAGCCATGTTCCCCCGTTTGTTTCTTGGGATGTCAACCATGCCGAATACGACTATGCTGGCTACTTTGCTGGAGGGCATGACAAGTCATGGCGAGGTATTTAAGATGAAGCTGCTCATGTACTTGATCTCAGCTGTCTTTGCGCCTACCACGTCTCTTCGCCCAAGCAACAAGTGCTTCCCCATCCTGGTGAATGCTCTTTCTCAACTTCCTTGTTCCCTTCAATTCTTTTTGATTCTGATGTCATCCGGAAGCTAGTCACTGCTAGTTTTTGATGCTTTTCATTCGAATGCTGATGCGGTAACTTTTGTTGTCCCGAATTTTTGTGTTGTGCAGGCGAAGCTGAAAGACGTGAAGAATATGAATTGGTGTAAATTCATCTCTGACTTCCTGCATGATGCATTCTCAAATAAGATGTACCAGAAGGGTTGTCACTTGCACCTAATGGTATTTTTCCCACTCTTTTGCAAATACCCTTTATCACGGTTCAATGATTTTTGCTAAATCAACATCTTAGTTGTTGATAAGTGTGAAATGTACAAGATCGTGCATGGCAACCGTAGAAGATTGTGCACGGCAACCTTTTTTGTTTCATTTTTTATGTGAATCCTTTTATACGCGAAAGTGAATTTTGTTTAATCCATGGCAACTGTCATTGCTGACTACAAGGCAATAGCATTTTCAACAACACAATAAAGTGTTCATTTCATACATTCAATCTTTTTTTATACAATCTGTATGGCAACCGTGATGATGAGGTGGTGGCAGCTACCATCATAACAAGGTGGCAACTGTCAACAAAGCATGATGGCAAATAACATAGATAGCTGGCAAATCTTTTTGTTTTTCATTCTCTTCAACTTGATGACTGAAGATGGCAACCATCATGCTTCCTTTCCACCATAGCATGATTGCAATTCACATAACTTCCCTTTTTATTGTGTGTACCAGCATTTTTCAACAACACAAAAAATGTTTTATTTCATACATTCATTATCTCTTTTATATACTGCATGGCAACTACCAGTACATCCAGATGGCAATTGCAACACTAGCATGAATGACTCAGGATGGAAAATATCATGCTTCCTTTTTCACCATAGCATGATTGCAACTCACATAACTTCCTTTTTTACTGTGTGTACCAGCATTTTTCAACAACACAAAAAATGTTTTATTTCATACATTCCATTATCTCTTTTATATACTGCATGGCAACTACCAGTACATCCAGATGGCAACTGCAACACAATACGGCACCTACATTTTGTTGCCGTGTTGCAATTCCATTCACCAAGCACATGGCAACTGGAGTTGTTGCGACATGTCAACTTCAGTTCAACGTACCTGGCAACTGCAGTTGCTGCCACATGGCAACTGCATTTGCTGCCACATGGCAAATGCAGTTGCTGCCACATGGCAAATGCATCACAAGCAAGATGGCAACCACCATAGATAGATGGCAAATCCTTTTTATATCCGTTCTCTTCAACTTGATGACTGAAGAAAGATACATAAGTTTTTCTTCTTCACTATATCATGATTGACAATGACATAGGTTCCTTTTTTGGTGTATACCAGCTCATGTATGTTGATTCTCTTGATCTGTCCACCGTTGACTTTACCGGGATAGGAGGCCCACTGCCTGCACATAAGTTTGTTGTCTCTGCATGGACGGATGCTGCTGTCAAGCCTGTGCTTGCCGCAGACAGGATAACCGATACGAAATATTGAAAACTGCAGGTTAATTTTGCCTTCTTTCTTGCATGACATTCTTCAATTTTTGATGTTGTATAACATGTGGAAAATCCCTGTAGGACAATCATGTATGACTAGCAAGAGATACATACATTTGGCAGGCATGGCTGTCTACACATGGCAACCATGTCTGACCACATATGGCAACTCCGCCATCCGTGTCAAAAGTCCTTTTTTATTTTCCTCTTTTTTTGCAATACATGAATTGTTAGTAACTGCATCTTACTTCTCTCTCACATCTTAGCTATTTTTTGTTGGTTTTACAGCTGATGGCCAAGAATGCCATAGACTACAGTGTGTTTGGTGGGCCACAAAACTTTGGCAAGTGGATGGACGTGCATTCAGCTCCATCTTGTCCTACTGAGGTAATTAAGGATGTTCATTTTGTTTTTTGGAAATTGTGTTTTTCTCTTTTGCATTTTTGATATATATCTTATGGTTGTTTTGGTTTTTTTTGTTCTTACCCACATGACTCTAATATCTCTGGTTTTTGCTACTTTTCTGTTTTTTGTGCTCAGGCGAGGGCACCTGTCGAGCATCTAGTTGGGCAGTTTGCCTCCGGCATGACCAGCTTGCTCGGGAAGTTGGTTGAGGGTTGGACGACTAAGGGAGTCCCGGACTTGGGGGTGTCCGGATAGCCGGACTATCGTCACGGCCGGACTCCAAGACTATGAAGATACAAGATTGAAGACTTCGTCCCGTGTCCGGATGGGACTTTCCTTGGCGTGGAAGGCAAGCTTGGCGATACGGATATGTAGATCTCCTACCATTGTAACCGACTCTGTGTAACCCTAACCTATCTGGTGTCTATATAAACCGGAGGGTTCTTAGTCCGTAGAACAACAACAATCATACCATAGGCTAGCTTCTAGGGTTTAGCCTCCTTGATCTCGTGGTAGATCTACTCTTGTACTACCCATATTATCAATATTAATCAAGCAGGAGTAGGGTATTACCTCCATCGAGAGGGCCCGAACCTGGGTAAAAACATTGTGTCCCTTGTCTCCTGTTACCATCCGCCTAGACGCACAGTTCGGGACCCCCTACCCGAGATCCGCCGGTTTTGACACTGACATTGGTGTTTTTATTGAGAGTTCCTCTGTGTCGTCACCGATAGGCCCGATGGCTCCCTCGATCATCAACAACGACGCGGTCCAGGGTGAGACTCCTCCCCGGACAGATCTTCGTGTTCGGCGGCTTCGCACTTCGGGCCAATTCGCTTGGCCATCTGGAGCAGATCGAAAGCTACGCCCCTGGCCATCAGGTCAGATTTGGAAGTTTGAACTATACGGCCGATATCCACGGAGACTTGATCTTCGACGGATTCGAGCCGCAGCCAAGCATGCTGAACTATCTTGATGGGCATGATCTCGCTCTGCAGCCGAATAGTGCCCTAGAGGCCGCATCAGTATCTGCTCCGACCCTTAATCCGGAGCCGGATTCCCCGATCGAGGACGAGTGGTTGGACACCGCCTCGGGGGCTACAATCTCTACGGCGATCGAGCCGAACTCCATCCCTGTCCTTTGCGAAGACCTCGACTCTAGGGTGCCGGACTCCTCTCCGGACTCCGAACCCTCCGCACCCCTGCCAATCGAATCCGATTGGGCGCCGGTCATGGAGTTCACGGCCGCGGACATCTTTCAGCACTCGCCCTTTGGCGACATCCTGAATTCACTAAAGTCTCTCTCTTTATCCGGAGAGCCCTGGCCGGACTACGGACAGGAAGGCTGGGATGCGGACGACGAAGAAATTCAACGCCCACCCACCACCCACTTTGTAGCCACTGGCGATGATTTAACCGACATGCTAGACTACGACTCCAAAGACATCGACGGCATGGACGATGACGCCGGAGACAACCAAGACCCAGCGCCTACAGGGCACTGGAAGGCCACCTCGTCATATGACATATACATGGTGGACATCCCGAAAGATGGGAACGGCGATGGAACAACGGAGGATGACCCCTCCAAGAAACAGCCGAAGCGCCGACGTCAGCGGCGCCGCTCTAAATCCCGCCACAATAAAAACGGTGATTCCGGCACGGGAGATAATAGCACTCCGGACAGTGCCGAAGAGAACCCCCTCTAGCAGGACTCAGTGCAGAAGGAGGGAGAAGCAAGTCCGCTTGATAGTGCGGCAGAAAGAGAGGTCGAGGACGATAACTATGCGCCTCCCTCCGAAGATGAGGCAAGCCTCAACGACGACGAATTTGTCGTGCCTGAGGATCCCGCCGAATAGGAGCGTTGCAAACGCAGGCTTATAGCCACGACAAATAGCCTCAAGAAAAAGCAGCAACAACTTAGAGCTGATCAAGACCTGCTAGCTGACAGATGGACTGAAGTCCTTGCAGCCGAAGAGTATGAACTCGAATGCCCCTCCAAAAGCTACCCCAAACGCAGGCCGTTGCCTCGACTAGAGGAGGAAGCACCCAAGTCGCCAGTGCACGACATGGCAGACCGGCCACCCCGTGGCCGCGACAGAGAAGCCTCTCGGCCCTCCGCTCAAGCCACACCCCGACGCCGCTCAAAAAGTACCAAGGCAAGGGAAAACGTGCCGGACTTACGAGATATATTGGAGGATAAGGCAAAACATACAAGATCGATCTACGGATCGCGTGGGCGCCCAGCAACACGGGATGATTACCGTCGCGCCGGATACAGTAAAACCGGCCGGGCCGAACACAGTAGACAAAGCTCATATGAGCTGCATCATGATATCGCCCAATACAGAGGCGCCGCACACCCACTATGCTTCACAAACGAAGTAATGGATCATCAAATCCCCGAGGGCTTCAAGCCCGTAAACATCGAATCATACGATGGTACCACAGATCCTGCGGTCTGGATCGAGGATTATCTCCTCCATATCCACATGGCCCGCGGTGATGATCTACATGCCATCAAATACCTCCCCCTGAAGCTTAAAGGACCAGCTCGGCATTGGCTCAACAGCTTGCCAGCAGAATCAATTGGTTGTTGGGAGGACCTGGAAGCCGCATTCCTTGATAACTTCCAGGGCACATACGTGCGACCACCAGACGCCGATGACCTTAGCCACATAATTCAGCAGCCAGAAGAATCGGCCAGACAGTTCTGGACTCGGTTCCTAACAAAGAAAAATCAAATCGTTGAGTGTCCGGATGTAGAGGCTCTTGCAGCCTTCAAACATAACATCCGCGACGAGTGGCTTGCCCGGCACCTAGGACAGGAAAAGCCGAAATCTATGGCATCCCTCACAACCCTCATGACTCGCTTTTGTGCGGGAGAGGACAGCTGGCTAGCT
>NW_021264054.1:13781-14561 GCF_002162155.2 Triticum dicoccoides
AACCGCATTTGCCAAGTTCAATGCGGTGCCACACTACGCATACCTCAAGCTCAAGATGCCAGGCCCTCGAGGAGTAATCACGGTCAATGGAAACACCGAACGCTCTCTCCGAATGGAGGAGCATTCGGCGGCCCTCGTGGCGGAGGTGCAAAACAGCTTCTCACGGCAATTCTCGAGTCCGGCCACTAAGCGTTCGGACACCGCCAAGCGCGCCCGGAGTAACCTGCAACAAGACCACCTGGCACGATTCAAGCACGAGTAGCAATCCGGCCCCAACCCCAGCCCTCGCGAAATTGTGAAACTAGTACTACGCGTACATAATTACGCTCTGGAGATACCATGGGCATATGGGGAGGGGCAAGACAACGGCACGCCAAGAATGCGGCTCGACCGCACCAGGGGCTCCTGTTTGTGTCATTTCTTTTTCCTTTTTTCTTTTCTTTTTACTTTCAGGACTCCGTCTTCGAGAAGTCCTGTCCGGCACTTGAATCGCCGAATTCATGATGCAACAGCCAGGGAAGCGGAAAGCCACGTCAAGTGTTCAGGTGGTCTCTGTTACGAGCATTATACCCGTTTTACATACCACCCCGCAGCTTACCTCTGGAGGGGGACATGTTAGATAGTCCCATCCCTTGCTTACCGCACTATTTGTATCATTCTGCTTCCATTGCAGTACCTTTTTGAATAAAACAATACATAGCTCTTGCTTATTATTGCTTTACTTCCTTATATATATACATATGTTCATTTCACGACATGTTGCAACCGTACACTTTGGTA
>NW_021264054.1:14631-15290 GCF_002162155.2 Triticum dicoccoides
GGCCAATACACCAGGGGCTTGAGTATCCCAAAATTATGGTGTGATAAAGTCCGAACACTTTCACAAGTGCGGCACCCCGAACTTATAGCATTATATGAATTGGCTCCGAATCATGTCTTGGGTCAATAGTTGGGTTTGCCCGGCTCCCGTGTTTTGGTACCTTACATTCCGCTATATCGGCTAAGGTAGCACCGGGAGAACCACTGCGATTGTGCCCCAGTTATTCTGGGTCGAGCACCTCAGTGGAGAAAGCTAAAATTGACCGTCATGATAAGGCGAGAGCCGGTCGCTGTTCGAGAGGTTTTTCAGGTCCCTAAAGACTTATGCCGCTTAGAGCGAGGAACCGGAATTATCCGGCCAAGGCGTGGATAGCGCCCCGAACTCGGTCTTTGTCACGACCGGTTTTTCAATAAAAATATTTATTGAGAAAACCAATCTTTAAATCCCAGTATAGCAAAAGTCATCCTTTCTGGTAGACAAAAGCTTGATAAACAGAGAACCAGTAGCATCAAATATATTACAGGGTTGAGTTGAGGTTGCTCAACAATTTATTACAGACTCGCCAATATTGTACATATGGGCGAATATGACACAGGGGGTAGGGTGGCGTGCTACTAGCTCGAGGGAAAAGTAGTGGTGGATAACTTGACTTCTACTGG
>NW_021264054.1:16639-18988 GCF_002162155.2 Triticum dicoccoides
AGATAATCGAAATGTTGAGACTCTGCAGAGTTTGGAAGGACTGAACACAGCCAACGGATTTCCGTAGTCACGAAGGACTAGTTCCGTTTATGGTTTTTTCGGTAGAAACACATTTAACTAGTACACACCCATTTCACCTCATGTTGCCAGGAATCACCCTGGCCAACGTCCAAGAAAAACTTTGAGACGGGGAGGCCACAACCTCGAATAGGATGGGATCAAATTTCTTTACGCGCGCTCTAAGGGGTGCCCCCCTCTCGGTCCCAACCGGAAACACCCATGCCCCCTGACCGGATGACGGGCTTTAATCCAGGGCCATGGAACCCTCATCTCGGCCTCTCCACTTGGTGTGTACCAGGAAAACGATTTGCAACTTACTCTACCATATTCCTTACGAAAAACATGTGACAGTATAGGGTGGAATGAAAGGGAATGCGAATGTTGTCATGACGACACGGAAGCCAAATAATCCGGCATAAGACTGGCATGTCACAACACTGCCATCTTACCCATCCTCATACCAACACATGGCTTTGCAAATATGTATCCAACAACACAATGCTTTCCGACAACATACTCTCCGATTAGGTGCAATGAGATGTATCATGCAAAGTGATGTTCATAACCATGCCATGACTATACTAAAATGCAAACATGCAACAACACTCATCATATCAAGAGTTCAAACATGCTTGCCTGGTTCGGAGTAGTCGGAGTCTAACTGTGCGAAGTTTGCCGCTCCGTCACCTCCTCCCGTATCTACGGTATAAAGAAAATACGCATGTAACGTAAATACCGTGAGTGTACAGAAAAGTGTTCCAAATATTTTTCAAATAAATATTATAAAAAACTAGACAAAAATTTAAAGAGAACAGAAGAAGAATCACTCAAAAACGCCCTTCTGTTAAAAAGTTATAAGTGTTTTAACCCAAGGACTCATCTGTAATGAAACAGAAAATTCCCAGGGGGCTCTGCGGAAAAGTACAGATAACATTTCGTTTAAGAAAAATAAAAACAACGGCTGTGAGGCTGACAGGCGGGCCCCACCTGTCGGGTTTGAAAGTTCAAACAGAGCAACAGAGCGCGACGGCGCCCGAGAGGTGCGGTGGTCGCCGGCGGCGATCCATGGCGAGGCAAGGTGATCGGAGTGTACCTTCGAGATCAGTGTACCGTTCCGCGTCCGGTGGTGGTAGTGGTGGTCGCCGGCGAGCACTGTGTCGATGGCGGACCTAGCTCCGGCGGACGGCGGTTCGGCCAGTCGTGGGTCTCGTCGAAGGGTGTTGCGAAGATGAAATTGAGGAGGGGGTTAGACTTGCGGTAGCACGAGGGGGTCGTTGACGTGATTAGGGCGCCGGAGATGGTCTCACTGGAGTGAATAGTGGTGGAGGCCAAGGCGGAACGGGGCGGCCAGAGCTGGGGAAGAGGACCTCCTCGGGGTCCCCTTGGTGGCCTGGCAGGGTGCTGGTGAGGTGCAAAGGTGGTGTGTGCTCGAGGGCGAGCTCGGGAGCCCTTTATATAGGCGGTCCGAGGCGGTGGCCGAGAACGGGATTCTCCGGCGAAACTTACGGCGGCGTAGGGCATTGGTCAGGGTGGTTTAGAGGTTGAGCGCCGTCGTGCGGGTCCACTGACTCCATTTTGGTGCAAAACGCGTCGGGATACAGAGGTTTAGGGGGAGCTCGACGGAACGGGGCTGCGCGGGCCCGTCGGCGGCAGGGAGCGCGCTTTGCGCGTGCTGCGCCACGGCGACGGCGCTGCATGCGTGCGCTGGCAAGGAGGTGGCCACGCGGAGCCACCAGGTCGCTTGGGTGGCGCCAAACGGCGTTGAGCCGCCGTTCTGCTTCCTGTTGGCCGCTACGGCGCTACGGCCGCCGCAGGACACACCGGCGCAGGCGGGCCAGGGCGCCTCCGACGCCAGGAAGGCGCCAAGTGCGCGTGCGGGGTGCTGTCCAGGGGGAAGGGGCCGTGCGCAACGTGCCAGAGTGCACTGTCGACGCGTGACTGAAACTGACGAAGGAAAAAGACATTGAATGTCTGAATTTTACTGAATGTGGCTAGAACAGTGCATGCAAGGTGTTCGACAGAATGTTCTAGGTAGGTAGGGATTTTTCCTTGAGTTGGTTTTTGGTGGAGGGGCCTCTCATTGCACCTAGAGGCTGCCTGAATATTTGTGGAATTTTTGGAGAGGTATAGATATGAATTTCACCAAATTTGGCAAATCTGGTCCAAACTTGCAGTGAGTGTAATTTGAAATATTTGAACAGGAGAAGAGTGGATCAAGATGGTTCTGGGTTGTGGGTTCAAGGGGCTATCCAGGGGTGTTGAGTTGAGATCAAAAATCAAGAGCATCAG
>NW_021264055.1:0-1861 GCF_002162155.2 Triticum dicoccoides
CCGAGGTACGAAGGACATCTTGATGGATGATTTCCGCAAACTCCGACTGGATGCGAAAGAATTCTTGTCGGAGGTCCGCGTCCTGGATTGCCGACACGCTCGCGGCCCAATCTTGGAGTTTACTCGGTAGCAGAAGTTGATGATGGTCCCGTACGATCGCCCGCATGTGATGGATGGCGTAGTAGGCACCCTTCTGACCGCCAGGCGGCTGCTTGACGCAGCAGAACATCGTATTGTGGGAGAACACGTGCTTGCCGTACTTACGAATAGGCCTGGTGAAGGTGCCTCCAGATTGGGCGTAGCCGGGGAGAACATCATCAAGAACCTTCTTGACATTTGTGTAGTCTACGTTCGACTGACGGTCCGGGTCGAAATACGTGGCCATGGAATATTTGGGGCTTAGGAGGATGAGCGTACAACGTGTGTCACTGCAGAAAACACGGAATGTTAAAAGAAAAACGATCGAAAAGTAAGAATTCATATGTTACGGGCCGGTTGAGGGGAGGACTTACTCGGGAAAGTAAGGCACGAGGAAGTTATCCTTATCTTGGTTTGCCAGAATGACGCCTTCGAGGTAAGAACTCGCGACTTGCCGGTCCCCAGCGCTGCCCAAGATCTTGGCACGCATGTAGAAGGGGTCGACTATCACGATGTCCGGGGTCTTGTCGCGAATGATCCGCATCTCCATACTCAGCGAAAATAGCCGAACGAAGGTGTAGTGCAGCGGATGAAGGTTCAACATAGCATGGATGTCATCAAAACGCAGGACGATCATACGCCCGATGGAGTTATCCACAAAGCCCTTGCCCTCTGGCACCTTGGTCGCGAAAACCGGGTATGCCACATCCTTCTCTCTGAGACGCCGCTTCTCCAAAGAAAGAACACTATCGTGCAGACTCCGCATAGCACCGGTTGCAGCATTGAGCATATTTGGTGGTAGCATCGCCCTACCCGCCACATGCACCCTCCTCGAGATATCCTGCAGTGAAGGTGGCCCGTCCTGAGCACGGATCGTACTCGGTGCCGGCTGGCTCGCACCCTTCTTAGTCTTTCTTTTGCGTGCCTTCTTCTTCTCCTGTAATGGGACCGAGTTCTGCTCACAGACCGCCTTCTTGAGTGTGTTGGGGCTGATAATATTTTGCACCTCGCCTATCTGAGGGTCGGTGAAGTCGGCAGCTGGAGGCGTCTCCTGAGAGCTGAACGCCAGATGGCGCCTGTTGCAACTTGGCTTCTCCGCGGTACGAGCTAGATCGCACACGTCTTTTGTTGGGTTTGGTTCTTGAGAAGGAGGCCCCATGAAGTCTCCATCGTACCCATGCTCGGCAAAGTACTGATCGACATTGCCAAATGTATCATCGTCGTCGTCGTCGTCGTTCTGATCCTGTGCCATATGCATGTTTGGATCCAGTGGCATAGGGATGTCCGGCACCGTTACGGCGGTCTTGCCATGGGGCCGACTTGGCGCCGGCACGACTGGCGGTGTTGTCTTTGGGGTGGTGTCCCCCGCCCCCAAACGAATCTGGCTCTTCGGCCAAAGCAGGGGCCAGCTCAGGCAGGCGCTAAGGGTCATCACGTCATCATCGTCGGCCCCGACGGGTCGAATCGGAGGTAACAAGTCGTCGCAGCCTGGCAGCACCCGAACCAGTTGAACCCTAAACAAGTTGGGTGGCATCTGGGTACCGTGGAACAAGGGGTTGCCCGGTTGAACGATTTTGCCCTTGGCGACATCGACCAACTCGTTGTTCACGAAGTGGAGGAGAGTGCACGGAACGTCGGCGGCGCCCTGCGAAAACATGTAGGGCGTCAGGGATGCCCAGTCAAAGGCAAGGAGATGAAGTCCTCGGCCGAGAGAGGCTTAATT